>NC_041392.1:5059587-5109370 GCF_002162155.2 Triticum dicoccoides
GCAGTATGGTCCACTGCCATTGACAAGATGCCCCGATTGCCCACGCATGGAGCCTCTCAAGCGTTTGACTTGTGTGAGGGAAGAAAATGGCAACCGTGGGCGCGAGTTTGTGAAATGTTTGAGCAAGCCACAGCCGGGGCAGGTTAGATCTGTGTTCTTGACCAATTCTATGGTCTAATTTCTCCCGATTTCTTTCTTTTTCCCTCGAATTAGGGCGGTGGATCTGGGTGGTGGATCTAGGATTCATGCGCCGCCGGCCCCCTGTTTTCAGGTTCTGAAGAAATGTGGGCATTTTGAGTGGCTCGATGAATATGTTGAAAGGTTGAAATTGGAGGGATCAACCCCAACCCAAGAGCTCAATTTTGGGGGGCGGCTTGCCGTGGAACAAGCCCCCAATTTGGCGGACAGAGCCGATCCGATGATGCACAGTGCAAAACTAATGTGTGAATTGAAGAAAATTGGCAAGCAACTAAAGCATCTGATCGATTTGAAGCAACAAGCAAATATGATGGCGGGAGCATTTTATGGTTGTGTCATTGCTATGGGTTTATTTTACTTGATGTTCATCAATCGCTAGAATTTGTTATAGTTACAGTTAGTTAGTCAGCTAGTTTCAGGGGTGCCCAGTAGTTTGAGTTAGCCAGGGATCATTTGTTAGATGAACTTGAATTCGTGTGAAGCAAAACTTGCTTGAATTATTGTAATGATATTCTCAGGGGCCATATTCAGTGTTGATGCTCTGTTTCCTCTGTTTTTGTTCTTCAGTTAACAGAGTACACACCCAAATTCAGTTTCTAGTAAAAAAAACAAAACTGGGCTGCCGAATAGATGTTGGGTCGTGAGAAGATGGACCCTGAGAAAATAACCATGCCCAAAATAGAGACCAGCCCGCCCGCGTAGGGGCACCAGCCCACCCGCGTAGCGGCACCAGCCCACCTCTAACTTCGGCAAATAAAATGTTACTTATTTTTACTTTGGCCTTTTTCTTGCACTAAATTTTGTGATGGATCATTTTTTGATGCAATAAAACCAAATGTTAATTGTTTTTATGCATGTCTACGGTTCCATGAACTAAATGAGTTGCATGAAGTAAATTAGTTTGCATTTCCTAGTGGCATGTCCATAGTGGGTTTGCATGGGGCTCCTAGTTGCATGTCCATGGTTTGGCCAATATTTTGAAGATGGTGTGTGTGTGGTGAGATTGAGGTGTAGCAACCCGGGCTCGTAGCAACCCATAGCAATACACAAATAATAAGCAAGAACAACCCATAGCAATCTTCAAATAATAGCACGAAACACACAATATATATAGTAGCATAACTATTGCAACCCATAGTTCCACGATAACCTTACAACTCCATGATAGCCTTACAACTTAAAATACTAATACAACTTAAAAAAACTAATACGATAAGCTAGATAGATCGGGGGGCACCAAACGCGGGTTCTTCTTCGGGCTCTTCTTCTCCTTCTCCCGGGGAACAACGCCACCTCGCTCCTCCGGGCGCCGTCCTTCACTCCTCCCCGTTGTTGATGGGGTACGGGAGCGTGTGCATAATGCCGTTGTTGGGGAAGATGCTCTGGAAGTCGGTGAAGATATTGTAGGTGGTGAAAGCTATGAACTCACAACCAACCCAATACGCTCGCCCGAGGAGATGGAAAGCATCGAAAGGGTTAGTGAACGTGGCGAGGAGCCCAACCACAACGCCGTTGTGGTTGACCTCCTCAACATGGTACATCCGAGGAGAGCCGCGGGGGAGGTGGCGGAAGCCGGCCGCAAGGAAGAACTCCGTTAACTCCCTTGCGCCCCTCCATCTCGAGATCGCCCAAACCCTAAGGGTTCTCTCTACATACACTCCGGCCGGGTAGAGCCTTTCCGGCACGGTTGGGGGGAAGCGGTAGGTGGGGGCGGTGTACTGCATGGTGGCGGGGTGGCTCGAGTGCTCGGTCGGGTTTGATGGAGAAGAATGAAGAAGAAGGGCAGAGGAGGCACAGGATGGGGTATGATGGATGAGGAGGGAGAGGACGATAGTGCCCGGCTTAAATAGCCCAAGTGCGACGTCGTTTCACCCTGTCGAAACCCTAGAATTAATGGGCGGGCGGCGTTTGGTGGCGCCCCATGAAAGCATGTACACGAGCGTGGCCGTGGGAAACGGACTGCTACGCTTCTGTGCCACCGGTCGTGGGTCAAGGGGGACGGGCTCACGCACGCGTCTGTGCTGTCGTGGGTCAAGGGGACACGCCTTCCCCGGGTTCTCTGCGTGTGCCGCCCGTGCATGCATGCCGTTGCCCATTAATTTGCTCATCTTGCTAGGGCCTGGCTAGAGGGCAAGGTTCGGTCGATGGGAGACGTGACAATAATGTACGCCTTCTTTTGCCCATCTTGTAACGGGCAGCACGCCATTTGAACTGCATCGATACCCACATCGATACGGCCCCATCTACCATGCCAGTATTGCGTCGTCAAAGAGGAGCACGCCATGCACAGTGTGCACACCACGCCATGCAGCGTTGGCTTTTTGGTTGTCTTCATCGGGCTGCTGCATTGTGGCCGGGTGCATGCTTTGATGCGACGCTGCATCGGTTCTAATGGTAGGCATGCGACAGGTTACTGCGTTGATAGGGGTGGCGGAGCAGGGCTACGTCGAGGCATGCATGCAACGCACGGGCGCAGTCCTGCGGGTGGGCATGCATGCTGCGGGTAGGCACGGGCACGCATGCAACGATGGAAAGGGCACTCCGTAGGCTTGGTCCATGCACCGCGTCAACTCTTGCCGTTGGATTCAAATGAACGGTCCTGATGCTCCAACGAGAGAGGCTGATCCAAACCCCACCGCGTCAACCAATCAGCGCGTCTCATGCGGATCGCTGCACACTGTAGCTAACCCTAGCGCCTGATCTCAACCGTCCACGCACAACGATCGACGACCAGGTAGTGTGCGGGGTTTTGAGGGGTTTTGAGAGGTTTTGACTGATTAGGGTTGAGCATAACTAATTCAAAAAAAATCAAAAAAATATAAAACTTGCGCACATAGTCTTATTATGTCGTATAGTAACGAGAAAAAAAATATAAATATGGTTTACATACATTTTTACGAAAAATCCTTCACAAAATTGTTATTCCTCAAACAATGTAGTATGGAGTTGAAGGAAGAGAGTAGTGGGCACCCGAGAGTAGGTGGAGTTTTGAAAATGAAAAGTGTGAAAACCTCACCAAAACTTCATTTTGGATTGACTAAGAAAGATCTGAACTTACTTTTCTCATTTTCATGTTTTGAACTTGTTTTATATATAATTTTCTATTAAACCTTGTTTTTTCAAAAAGAAAAGAAAAAATAGAAAATTAATTCAATAAATAGTGAGACTTTAGATTTACACTATATAGGTAGAATAGATGTGTAGAAAAATTATTTGGCTGGTTTAGACAAGGTGCCAAAAAAACTTGCTTAAATATGAGGCCGTTTACCCTACCTTTGAAGGTCATTTGAAACACACTTTTCATGACTATGAGTTCAACTTACCAAAAGGGCTCGGAATGATCAGCAAGCAAACATATTTCAGTTGAGGTACTTTAGATAGCACTAAAACATCAATAGCCCAAATTTAAATTTAAATTTGAATTTTATTTGGCTGGTTTAGACAGGCGCTTTAGACAAACAAGTTCGAATAGAAATATGGGGATACATAGTGACTACCAGTACGCACCAAGTTACAAATATTATTACATGTCCCAAATTTTCAAACTATTCTCTGTTCTACTTCTTCCTACCACGTTGTGTGCCCTTCTTCGCCTTAGCCCTTCTTATTTTTGGTTCTACTACACACACAAGTTCACTGATCATCTTGGTTTTCTTCACTGGTCTTTTCAACACCTCGCCAATACCCTCGTGATCAGTGTCTTCAGTCTCAATGTTGACAACAGTTTCAGTTTCTTTGGTGTGTACCTCAACATGGGTTTCTTCAGTCTGAACCTCGACACGCTCAGGTTCAGTTTCTTCAGTCTGAACCTCGACACGCTCAAATTCAGTTTCTTCGGTGTGCACCTCCACATCAGTTTCTTCAGTCTGAATGTTGACTGCAGCAGGATTTTCTTCAGTCTGCTCAGGCTCAGGCACACTTCTCTTCTTTCTACCGCCCTTGACTCTTGCTTTTTTGGTTGGCCAACACTGTTCAACAACAAGGGGCTGACTTGCTCGCTTCCTCCTGTGCAGAAAATGTTATAGATATACTAATTGGGAAAAAGCACCAAATCAAAACACAGACAAATAAACAAGAACATACTTTGGCTTATCAGGAGTGTAACGGCATTTGATAGATCCCACTCTGTGCCCAAGTTCGTGGCACAACTTGCTGTTGGGTTTCGTAGTAATTTCAAAAAAATTTCCTACGCGCACACAGGATCATGTGATGCATAGCAACGAGAGGAGAGTGTTGTCTACGTACCCAACGCAGACCGACTGCGGAAGCAATGACACGACGTAGAGGAAGTAGTCGTACGTCTTCACGATCCAACCGATCAAGCACCGAAACTACGGCACCTCCGAGTTCGAGCACACGTTCAGCTCGATGACGATCCCCGGACTCCGATCCAGCAAAGTGTCGGGGAAGAGTTTCGTCAGCACGACAGCGTGGTGACGATCTTGATGAACTACAGCAGCAGGGCTTCGCCTAAACTCCGCTACAGTATTATCGAGGAATATGGTGGCAGGGGGCACCGCACACGGCTAAGGAATCGATCACGTGGATCAACTTGTGTCAACTTGTGTGTTTAGAGGTGCCCCTGCCTCAGTATATAAAGGAGCCAAGGGGGGAGGGTGCGCCGGCCAGGAGGAGGAGGCGCAGGAGGAGTCCTACTCCTACCGGGAGTAGGACTCCCCTCCAATCCTATTCCAACTAGGATTCCCAAGGGGGAAAGAGGGAGAGGGGTGGCCGGCCACCTCTCCTAGTCCTAATAGGACTAGGGGAAGGGGGGAGGCGCGCAGCCCCCTTGGGCTGCCCCTTTCTCCTTTCCACTAAGGCCCATGATGGCCCATATGGCTCCCGGGGGGTTCCGGTAACCTCCCGGTAACCCGGTAAAATCCCGATTTCACCCGGAACACTTCCGATGTCCAAACATAGACTTCCAATATATCAATCTTTATGTCTCGACCATTTCGAGACTCCTCGTCATGTCCGTGATCACATCCGGGACTCCGAACAACCTTCGGTACATCAAAATGCATAAACTCATATTATAACTGTCATCGTAACCTTAAGCGTGCGGACCCTACGGGTTCGAGAACAATGTAGACATGACCGAGACACGTCTCCGGTCAATAACCAATAGCGGGACCTGGATGCCCATATTGGCTCCTACATATTCTACGAAGATCTTTATCGGTCAGACCGCATAACAACATACGTTGTTCCCTTTGTCATCGGTATGTTACTTGCCCGAGATTCGATCATCGGTATCTAATACCTAGTTCAATCTCGTTACTGGCAAGTCTCTTTACTCGTTCCATAATACATCATCTCACAACTAACATATTAGTTGTAATGCTTGCAAGGCTTATGTGATGTGTATTACCGAGAGGGCCCAGAGATACCTCTCCGACAATCGGAGTGACAAATCCTAATCTCGAAATACGCCAACCCAACATCGACCATTGGAGACACCTGTAGTACTCCTTTATAATCACCCAGTTACGTTGTGACGTTTGGTAGTACCCAAAGTGTTCCTCTGGTAAACGGGAGTTGCATAATCTCATAGTCATAGGAACATGTATAAGTCATGAAGAAAGCAATAGCAACATACTAAACGATCGGGTGCTAAGCTAATGGAATGGGTCATGTCAATCAGATCATTCTACTAATGATGTGACCTCGTTAATCAAATAACAACTCATTGTTCATGGTTAGGAAACATAACCATCTTTGATTAACGAGCTAGTCAAGTAGAGGCATACTAGTGACACTCTGTTTGTCTATGTATTCACACATGCATTATGTTTCCAGTAAATACAATTCTAGCATGAATAATAAACATTTATCATGATTATAAGGAAATAAATAATAACTTTATTATTGCCTCTAGGGCATATTTCCTTCAGTCTCCCACTTGCACTAGAGTCAATAATCTAGATTACACTGTAATGATTCTAACACCCATGGAGCTTTGGTGCTGATCATGTTTTGCTCGTGGAAGAGGCTTAGTCAACGGGTCTGCAACATTCAGATCCGTATGTATCTTGCAAATCTCTATGTCTCCCACCTGGACTAGATCCCGGATGGAGTTGAAGCGTCTCTTGATGTGTTTGGTCCTTTTGTGAAATCTGGATTCCTTTGCCAAGGCAATTGCACCAGTATTGTCACAAAAGATTTTCATTGGACCCGATGCACTAGGTATGACACCTAGATCGGATATGAACTCCTTCATCCAGACTCCTTCATTTGCTGCTTCCGAAGCAGCTATGTATTCCGCTTCACATGTAGATCCCGCTACGACGCTTTGTTTAGAACTGCACCAACTGACAGCTCCACCGTTTAATGTAAACACGTATCCGGTTTGCGATTTAGAATCGTCCGGATCAGTGTCAAGGCTTGCATCAACGTAACCTTTTACGATGAGCTCTTTGTCACTTCCATATACGAGAAACATATCCTTAGTCCTTTTCAGGTATTTCAGGATGTTCTTGACCGCTGTCCAGTGATCCATTCCTGGATTACTTTGGTACCTCCCTGCTAAACTTATAGCAAGGCACACATTAGGTCTGGTACACAGCATTGCATACATGATAGAGCCTATGGCTGATGCATAGGGAACATCTTTCATATTCTCTCTATCTTCTGCAGTGGTCGGGCATTGAGTCTTACTCAATTTCACACCTTGTAACACAGGCAAGAACCCTTTCTTCGCTTGATCCATTTTGAACTTCTTCAAAATTTTGTCAAGGTATGTGCTTTGTGAAAGTCCAATTAAGCGTCTTGATCTATCTCTATAGATCTTAATGCCTAATATGTAAGCAGCTTCACCGAGGTCTTTCATTGAAAAACTTTTATTCAAGTATCCCTTTATGCTATCCAGAAATTCTATATCATTTCCAATCAGTAATATGTCATCCACATATAATATCAGAAATGCTACAGAGCTCCCACTCACTTTCTTGTAAATACAGGCTTCTCCGAAAGTCTGTATAAAACCAAATGCTTTGATCACACTATCAAAACGTTTATTCCAACTCCGAGAGGCTTGCACCAGTCCATAAATGGATCGCTGGAGCTTGCACACTTTGTTAGCTCCCTTTGGATCGACAAAACCTTCTGGTTGCATCATATACAACTCTTCTTCCAGAAATCCATTTAGGAATGCAGTTTTGACATCCATTTGCCAAATTTCATAATCATAAAATGCGGCAATTGCTAACATGATTCGAACGGACTTAAGCATCGCTACGGGTGAGAAGGTCTCATCGTAGTCAATTCCTTGAACTTGCTGAAAACCTTTTGCGACAAGTCGAGCTTTGTAGACAGTAACATTACCATCAGCGTCAGTCTTCTTCTTAAAAATCCATTTATTCTCAATTGCTTGCCGATCATCGGGCAAGTCAACCAAAGTCCATACTTTGTTCTCATACATGGATCCCATCTCAGATTTCATGGCTTCAAGCCACTTTACGGAATCTGGGCTCACCATCGCTTCTTCATAGTTCGTAGGTTCATCATGATCTAGTAGCATGACCTCCAGAACAGGATTACCGTACCACTCTGGTGCGGATCTTACTCTGGTTGATCTACGCGGTTCAGTAGTATCTTGATCTGAAGTTTCATGATCATTATCATTGGCTTCCTCACTAACTGGTGTAGGTGTCACTGAAACAGTTTTCTGTGATGAACTACTTTCCAGTAAGGGAGCAGGTACAGTTACCTCGTCAAGTTCTACTTTCCTCCCACTCACTTCTTTCGAGAGAAACTCCTTCTGTAGAAATGATCCATTCTTAGCAACGAATGTTTTGCCTTCGGATCTGTGATAGAAGGTGTACCCAACAGTTTCCTTTGGGTATCCTATGAAGACACATTTCTCCGATTTGGGTTCGAGCTTATCAGGTTGAAGCTTTTTCACATAAGCATCGCAGCCCCAAACTTTAAGAAACGACAACTTTGGTTTCTTGCCAAACCACAGTTCATAAGGCGTTGTCTCAACGGATTTTGATGGTGCCCTATTTAACATGAATGCGGCCGTCTCTAAAGCATATCCCCAAAATGATAGCGGTAAATCAGTAAGAGACATCATAGATCGCACCATATCTAGTAAAGTACGATTACGACGTTCGGACACACCATTACGCTGTGGTGTTCCGGGTGGCGTGAGTTGCGAAACTATTCCACAGTTTTTCAAATGTACGCCAAACTCGTAACTCAAATATTCTCCTCCACGATCAGATCGTAGAAACTTTATTTTCTTGTTACGATGATTTTCAACTTCACTCTGAAATTCTTTGAACTTTTCAAATGTTTCAGACTTATGTTTCATTAAGTAAATATACCCATATCTGCTTAAATCATCTGTGAAGGTGAGAAAATAACGATATCCGCCACGAGCCTCAATATTCATCGGGCCACATACATCGGTATGTATGATTTCCAACAAATCTGTTGCTCTCTCCATAGTACCGGAGAACGGTGTTTTAGTCATCTTGCCCAAGAGGCACGGTTCGCATGTACCAAGTGATTCATAATCAAGTGGTTCCAAAAGTCCATCGGTATGGAGTTTCTTCATGCGCTTTATACCGATATGACCTAAACGACAGTGCCACAAATAAGTTGCACTTTCATTATCAACTCTGCATCTTTTGGCTTCAACATTATGAATATGTGTATTACTACTATCGAGATTTAATAAAAATAGACCACTCTTCAAGGGTGCATGACCATAAAAGATATTACTCATATAAATAGAACAACCATTATTCTCTAATTTAAATGAATAACCGTCTCGCATTAAACAAGATCCAGATATAATGTTCATGCTCAACGCTGGCACCAAATAACAATTACTTAGGTCTAATATTAATCCCGAAGGTAGATGTAGAGGTAGCGTGCTGACTGCGATCACATCGACTTTGGAACCGTTTCCCACGCGCATCGTCACCTCGTCCTTTGCCAGTGCCCGCTTATTCTGTAGTCCCTGTTTCAAGTTGCAAATATTAGCAACAGAACCAGTATCAAATACCCAGGTGCTACTGCGAGCTCTAGTAAGGTACACATCAATAACATGTATATCACATATACCTTTGTTCACCTTGCCATCCTTCTTATCCGCCAAATACTTGGGGCAGTTCCGCTTCCAGTGACCAGTCTGCTTGCAGTAGAAGCACTCAGTTTCAGGCTTAGGTCCAGACTTAGGTTTCTTCTCTTGAGCAGCAACTTGTTTGCCGTTCTTCTTGAAGTTCCCCTTTTTCTTCCCTTTGCCCTTTTTCTTGAAACTAGTGGTCTTGTTAACCATCAACACTTGATGCTCCTTCTTGATTTCTACCTCCGCAGCTTTCAGCATTGCGAAGAGCTCGGGAATAGTCTTGTTCATCCCTTGCATATTATAGTTCATTACGAAGCTCTTGTAGCTTGGTGGCAGTGATTGGAGAATTCTGTCGATGACGCAATAATCCGGAAGATTAACTCCCAATTGAATCAAGTGATTATTATACCCAGACATTTTGAGTATATGCTCACTGACAGAACTGTTCTCCTCCATCTTGCAGCTATAGAACTTATTGGAGACTTCATATCTCTCAATCCGGGCATTTGCTTGAAATATTAACTTCAACTCCTAGAACATCTCATATGCTCCATGACGTTCAAAACGTCGTTGAAGTCCCGATTCTAAGCCGTAAAGCATGGCACACTGAACTATCGAGTAGTCATCAGCTTTGCTCTGCCAGACGTTTCATAACATCTGGCGTTGCTCCAGCAGCAGGCCTGGCACCCAGCGGTGCTTCCAGGACGTAATTCTTCTGTGCAGCAATGAGGATAATCCTCAAGTTACGGACCCAGTCCGTGTAATTGCTACCATCATCTTTCAACTTTGCTTTCTCAAGGAACGCATTAAAATTCAACGGAACAACAGCACGAGCCATCTATCTACAATCAACATAAACAAGCAAGATACTATCAGGTACTAAGTTCATGATAAATTTAAGTTCAATTAATCATATTACTTAAGAACTCCCACTTAGATAGACATCCCTCTAATCCTCTAAGTGATTACGTGATCCAAATCAACTAAACCATAACCGATCATCACGTGAGATGGAGTAGTTTTCAATGGTGAACATCGTTATGTTGATCATATCTACTATATGATTCACGCTCGACCTTTCGGTCTCCGTGTTCCGAGGCCATATCTGCATATGCTAGGCTCGTCAAGTTTAACCTGAGTATTCTGCGTGTGCAAAAACTGGCTTGCACCCGTTGTAGATGGACGTAGAGCTTATCACACCCGATCATCACGTGGCGTCTGGGCACGACGAACTTTGGCAACGGTGCATACTCAGGGAGAACACTTCTTGATAATTTAATGAGAGATCATCTTATAATGCTACCGTCAATCAAAGCAAGATAAGATGCATAAAAAGATAAACATCACATGCAATCAATATAAGTGATATGATATGGCCATCATCATCTCGTGCTTGTGATCTCCATCTCCGAAGCACCGTCATGATCACCATCGTCACCGGCGCGACACCTTGATCTCCATCGTAGCATCGTTGTCGTCTCGCCAATCTTATGCTTTCACGACTATCACTACCGTTTAGTAATAAAGTTAAGCATTACATCGCGATTGCATTGCATACAATAAAGCGACAACCATACGGCTCCTGCCAGTTGCCGATAACTTGGTTACAAAACATGATCATCTCATACAATAAAATTCAGCATCATGCCTTGACCATATCACATCACAACATGCCCTGCAAAAACAAGTTAGACGTCCTCTACTTTGTTGTTGCATGTTTTACGTGGCTGCTACGGGCTTAAGTAAGAACCAATCTCACCTACGCATCAAAACCACAACGATAGTTTGTCAAATAGACTCCGTTTTAACCTTCGCAAGGACCGGGCGTAGCCATACTTGGTTCAACTAAAGTTGGAGAGACAGTCGCCCGCAAGCCATCTCTGTGCAAAGCACGTCGAGGGAACCGGTCTCGCGTAAGCGTACGCGTAAGGTTGGTCTGGGTCGTCTCGTCCAACAATACCGCCGAACCAAAATATGACATGCTGGTAGGCAGTATGACTTGTATCGTCCACAACTTACTTGTGTTATACTCGTGCATATAACATCAACATCAATAACCAGGCTCTGATACCACTGTTGGGTTTCGTAGTAATTTCAAAAATTTCCTACGCGCACACAGGATCATGTGATGCATAGCAACGAGAGGAGAGTGTTGTCTACGTACCCAACGCAGACCGACTGCGGAAGCGATGACACGACGTAGAGGAAGTAGTCGTACGTCTTCACGATCCAACCGATCAAGCACCGAAACTACGGCACCTCCGAGTTCGAGCACACGTTCAGCTCGATGACGATCCCCGGACTCCGATCCAGCAAAGTGTCGGGGAAGAGTTTCGTCAGCACGACGGCGTGGTGACGATCTTGATGAACTACAGCAGCAGGGCTTCGCCTAAACTCCGCTACAGTATTATCGAGGAATATGGTGGCAGGGGGCACCGCACATGGCTAAGGAATCGATCACGTGGATCAACTTGTGTCAACTTGTGTGTTTAGAGGTGCCCCTGCCTCCGTATATAAAGGAGGAGAGGAGGGGAGGCTGGCCGGCCAAAGAGGGAGGCGCAGGAGAGTCCTACTCCCTCTGGGAGTAGGATTCCTCCCCCCAATCCTAGTCCAACTAGGATTCCTCGGAGGGGAAGGGAGAGAGGGGGGCCGGCCACCTTCTCCTAGTCCTAATAGGACTAGGGGAGGGGAAAGAGGCGCAGCCACCTTGGGCTGCCCCTTTCTCCTTTCCACTAAGGCCCATGATGGCCCATATGGCTCCCGGGGGGTTCCGGTAACCTCCCGGTAACCCGGTAAAATCCCGATTTCACCCGGAACACTTCCGATTTCCAAACATAGGCTTCCAATATATCAATCTTTACGTCTCGACCATTTCGAGACTCCTGTGGCAGTGATTGGAGAATTCTGTCAATGACGCAATCATCTGGAAGATTAACTCCCAATTGAATCAAGTGATTATTATACCCAGACATTTTGAGTATATGCTCACTGACAGAACTGTTCTCTTCCATCTTGCAGCTATAGAACTTATTGGAGACTTCATATCTCTCAATCCGGGCATTTGCTTGAAATATTAACTTCAACTCCTGGAACATCTCATATGCTCCATGACGTTCAAAACGTCGTTGAAGTCCCGATTCTAAGCCGTAAAGCATGGCACACTGAACTATCGAGTAGTCATCAGCTTTGCTCTGCCAGACGTTCATAACATCTGGCGTTGCTCCAGCAGCAGGCCTGGCACCCAGCGGTGCTTCCAGGACGTAATTCTTCTGTGCAGCAATGAGGATAATCCTCAAGTTACGGACCCAGTCCGTGTAATTGCTACCATCATCTTTCAACTTTGCTTTCTCAAGGAACGCATTAAAATTCAACGGAACAACAGCACGAGCCATCTATCTACAATCAACATAAACAAGCAAGATACTATCAGGTACTAAGTTCATGATAAATTTAAGTTCAATTAATCATATTACTTAAGAACTCCCACTTAGATAGACATCCCTCTAATCCTCTAAGTGATTACGTCATCCAAATCAACTAAACCATAACCGATCATCACGTGAGATGGAGTAGTTTTCAATGGTGAACATCGTTATGTTGATCATATCTACTATATGATTCACGCTCGACCTTTCGGTCTCCGTGTTCCGAGGCCATATCTGCATATGCTAGGCTCGTCAAGTTTAACCTGAGTATTCTGCGTGTGCAAAAACTGGCTTGCACCCGTTGTAGATGGACGTAGAGCTTATCACACCCGATCATCACGTGGTGTCTGGGCACGACGAACTTTGGCAACGGTGCATACTCAGGGAGAACACTTCTTGATAATTTAATGAGAGATCATCTTATAATGCTACCGACAATCAAAGCAAGATAAGATGCATAAAAAGATAAACATCACATGCAATCAATATAAGTGATATGATATGGCCATCATCATCTCGTGCTTGTGATCTCCATCTCCGAAGCACCGTCATGATCACCATCGTCACCGGCGCGACACCTTGATCTCCATCGTAGCATCGTTGTCGTCCCGCCAATCTTATGCTTCCACGACTATCACTACCGTTTAGTAATAAAGTAAAGCATTACATCGCGATTGCATTGCATACAATAAAGCGACAACCATATGGCTCCTGCCAGTTGCCGATAACTCGGTTACAAAACATGATCATCTCATACAATAAAATTCAGCATCATGCCTTGACCATATCACATCACAACATGCCCTGCAAAAACAAGTTAGACGTCCTCTACTTTGTTGTTGCATGTTTTACGTGGCTGCTACGGGCTTAAGTAAGAACCAATCTCACCTACGCATCAAAACCACAACGATAGTTTGTCAAATAGACTCCGTTTTAACCTTCGCAAGGACCGGGCGTAGCCATACTTGGTTCAACTAAAGTTGGAGAGGCAGTCGCCCGCAAGCCATCTCTGTGCAAAGCACGTCGAGGGAACCGGTCTCGCGTAAGCGTACGCGTAAGGTTGGTCCGGGTCGTCTCGTCCAACAATACCGCCGAACCAAAATATGACATGCTGGTAGGCAGTATGACTTGTATCGTCCACAACTCACTTGTGTTCTACTCGTGCATATAACATCAACATCAATAACCAGGCTCGGATGCCACTGTTGGGTTTCGTAGTAATTTCAAAAAAATTTCCTACGCGCACACAGGATCATGTGATGCATAGCAACGAGAGGAGAGTGTTGTCTACGTACCCAACGCAGACCGACTGCGGAAGCAATGACACGACGTAGAGGAAGTAGTCGTACGTCTTCACGATCCAACCGATCAAGCACCGAAACTACGACACCTCCGAGTTCGAGCACACGTTCAGCTCGATGACGATCCCCAGACTCCGATCCAGCAAAGTGTCGGGGAAGAGTTTCGTCAGCACGACGGCGTGGTGACGATCTTGATGAACTACAGCAGCAGGGCTTCGCCTAAACTCCGCTACAGTATTATCGAGGAATATGGTGGCAGGGGGCACCGCACACGGCTAAGGAATCGATCACGTGGATCAACTTGTGTCAACTTGTGTGTTTAGAGGTGCCCCTGCCTCCGTATATAAAGGAGCCAAGGGGGGAGGAGGCGCCGGCCAGGAGGAGGTGGCGCAGGAGGAGTCCTACTCCTACCGGGAGTAGGACTCCCCTCCAATCCTATTCCAACTAGGATTCCCAAGGGGGAAAGAGGGAGAGGGGTGGCCGGCCACCTCTCCTAGTCCTAATAGGACTAGGGGAAGGGGGGAGGCGCGCAGCCCCCTTGGGCTGCCCCTTTCTCCTTTCCACTAAGGCCCATGATGGCCCATATGGCTCCCGGGGGGTTCCGGTAACCTCCCGGTAACCCGGTAAAATCCCGATTTCACCCGGAACACTTCCGATGTCCAAACATAGACTTCCAATATATCAATCTTTATGTCTCGACCATTTCGAGACTCCTCGTCATGTCCGTGATCACATCCGGGACTCCGAACAACCTTCGGTACATCAAAATGCATAAACTCATAATATAACTGTCATCGTAACCTTAAGCGTGCGGACCCTACGGGTTCGAGAACAATGTAGACATGACCGAGACACGTCTCCGGTCAATAACCAATAGCGGGACCTGGATGCCCATATTGGCTCCTACATATTCTATGAAGATCTTTATCGGTCAGACCGCATAACAGCATACGTTGTTCCCTTTGTCATCGGTATGTTACTTGCCCGAGATTCGATCGTCGGTATCTAATACCTAGTTCAATCTCGTTACTGGCAAGTCTCTTTACTCGTTCCGTAATACATCATCTCACAACTAACATATTAGTTGTAATGCTTGCAAGGCTTATGTGATGTGTATTACCGAGAGGGCCCAGAGATACCTCTCCGACAATCGGAGTGACAAATCCTAATCTCGAAATACGCCAACCCAACATCGACCATTGGAGACACCTGTAGTACTCCTTTATAATCACCCAGTTACGTTGTGACGTTTGGTAGTACCCAAAGTGTTCCTCCGGTAAACGGGAGTTGCATAATCTCATAGTCATAGGAACATGTATAAGTCATGAAGAAAGCAATAGCAACATACTAAACGATCGGGTGCTAAGCTAATGGAATGGGTCATGTCAATCAGATCATTCTACTAATGATGTGACCTCGTTAATCAAATAACAACTCATTGTTCATGGTTAGGAAACTTAACCATCTTTGATTAACGAGCTAGTCAAGTAGAGGCATACTAGTGACACTCTGTTTGTCTATGTATTCACACATGTATTATGTTTCCGGTAAATACAATTCTAGCATGAATAATAAACATTTATCATGATTATAAGGAAATAAATAATAACTTTATTATTGCCTCTAGGGCATATTTCCTTCACTTGCATCTATTTTTGTTACCTTTTTGGGCCCTTTTTGGCTTTTCATCTTTCTTTCCCTTCTTACTACTCCCACCTTTCTCAAACCATGCCTTGAATCTACTCTGTTTAGGCCTGCCAGCCTTTCTTTTCATCAAGGGAGGACACATGGAAAATTCAATGTCCACTTCATGCCACTGAGACTGATCTGTAAGTGCTGGAATTGGAGTAGCATATGCAGCTTTGAATCTTGCTACCGAATAATATTCATGCAGATATGGGTGCATGTTTATCTTCGGTTGGGATGCTAAGAAAAGAATGGCATGCTCACATGGTTTACCAGTGTGTTGCCACTCGAGGCAAGTGCAATCATGCAATTCAGTGTTAACAACATGTCTCCTTCCAGTTTTGTTATCTCTAACTTCAGCACCCCAAGGTGAAGATTTTTCAACAAACAAATGTGAAAGACTTCTGCTCCTATTGACCACCTGTTGTACCACTGCTGGAAGCTTATCACATTGCAGACAATCACCTATCCTTCTTCTCAATTCCCACAACCGCATGAGCATGATCCTAATTTGGTCAACCATGTCATGCACAGGCAAATCTTTTAACTCCTTCACCTTATTGTTGAAACTCTCTGCCAAATTGTTATTGATGTGGTCACACTTGATGGCAGTGTTGAATGCTGACCTGTACCATAACAAAGAATGGTAGGTGTTCAGCCATGGACCAAACTCATCACATGTTGCCATTATCTTATCAAGATGATATTTGTGTGTCTGTCTAGTGTAAGATCTTGCTGCTGGCCACATGCGCCCAAATTCTTCTCCTCTAAATTTTTTGATCAAATTCATCCACAAATGACCGAAGCACTCCCTCTGCTCAGCATGTGGGAAAACATTTTTCACTGAATTTTCAAGCCCCTTACATGCATCTGTGTGTATAGCCAAAGGTGACACTGGCCCTAGGCATCTTTTCAACTGGATCATGAACCATGTCCATGAAGCCTCTGTTTCTGACTGAAACAAGCCAACAGCAATAGGAAACATCCAGTTGTGTCCATCTAGAGCATTGCATGCTGCCAACTGACCATTCCACTTGCCTGTCAAAAATGATGAGTCTATGCTCAAATATGGACGGCACCCTGCTTTGAAGCCATCTATGCAAGGCTTCAAAGCCATAAAAAACTTGGAGAACTTGACTTCACCTTTGGCTGATACCTCTGTATCTATCTCCACAACACTACCAGGTGACCTCTTTTCCACCTCTGCTTTGAAGTTGTAAAGCATCCTAAATGTATTTGCCCAATCACCATATAAGTTTTTCATTATCCTTTGTTTTGCCTTCCACACTGTGGTATATTTCAGTTTAATGGGGTACATCTTTTCCAAGTCTACTTTGAGTTTCTTGGCAGTAGTGTTTGGTGTTTTGGCTAAAATTGGGGTGATCTTTTCTGCAACCCAAAGTTGTGATGTCATGGTTGATACTCTCTGTGAACTTGTAATACAAGTATGTTGATTGGGGATTTGGTTAACCCTGACAGTACTTCCATCAGGTTGCAGTCTAGCAGATATGTACCACTTGCAAGGCTTGACACTACCATCAAATCCTCTGCACCTCGCATAAAACTTCTTTCTATCAGTCCAAACAGTCTTGGCATCAAACTCATGTTTCACTGCATAAGTCTTGAAACACATCCTAAACTCCTTCATGCTTGGGAAGAACTTGCCTACTTCAATGACAGGGTTTTCTTTGTCATACACATGCACCAGCTCATCATCATGTGCATCATCTACTTCATCTGCAGCTTGTTCCATCAATTGTCCATCTACATCTTCATCAACATTAGCAGGCAAACTAGATTCTCCCCTCTCCTGCTTATCTCTGTCATCGACTGGAATGCCAAAAAGTTTGGCCATCTCAATGTCAGGCATTGGTGCAATGACCAAATCAGTACGCTCATCTAATTCAACTACATTCCAATCAACAGTTGCTGCAGTTTCAGTTTCAATTCCAGTCACCTGTCCCTCTTCGGCTATTACTGTAAGTTCAGTACACATGGGAATCAATGGCCTCTGTGTAGCCCAATCATCATCTACCATCTGCGCAGCCAATTGTGATGGCACATATCCAACCTTCGAAAAAATATTCAGATCAACCAGCTCAGCAAAAAAATTAGCTCGTTTGCTTGTCCAGCCGTTTTGCCGATCGATTTCATCAACAATCTGTTCACCATCTTCCATTCTCACATACTCTCCTTTCCAATCATCAAACCGCAACAGTGATACTTCTTGCTCTGGACCCCAAACAACATTCTCCCCAATTTTTTCCACCCATTTCTTCACTGCCTTCTCTCCCATGTTCTGTAGAACTTGTGGATCAATCTCTGTAAACTCAACCTCCCATTTAACAATTGTGTCTCTCTCAATGTTCTGAATGCTACCATCAACTAATTTTGCCTTTGATGGAAAGAAATTGACCGTCAATTCGAAGGTCCGAGCGGCAGCATCCCCTCTGTCAGTGGCGGACAGTGTGAGCCCGTGAGAAAGAGCAGACTAGGCCCTAATTGCATGCAAAATTGGATCAGAGAGAGGAGCATTACCTATTCGAAGTTGAATCTGGGGGCTCCATCTCAGTATGCCCACGGGCTCCCCTCACAACCTATCGATTCAACAAGCGAAAACAGAGGAAACGAGCTGAGATCTACGGGGCCGAGAGAGGAACGGGAGGGGGACTAGGGTTTTCACTCACCATTTTTTGAGGACGAAGGCTCCGCCGCCGTTGAGAACGAGGGCTCCGCCGCCGCCGTTGAGAACGCAAGATCTGCCGCCACCGGAGAAGAAGGGGGGAGGGGGCAGAGTGGCGGGTCCGGCACGGTCGGGCGGCAGGGCACGGTCAGCTGTTTTGAGGAGCAATTAAGTTGGACCCACATGTCCTAACATAAACGGGCTTGGTTGACGACCAATTTAACCACATTTAACACCCCATGTGGCCCTGGGCTATTTACCTGCTTAAATGTGTCGCACCACAGCCATTCGCTCGAACAACGTCGCACTCAAGCAAATTCACATCAAACATGTCGCACAGGAGCTATTGGCCCATACTCTAATATATGTCTATATACATCCGTATGTTGTATACAAAGGCCTAAAAGCCCAGGCATCTTCGTTACTAGTACAAGATCAATACATGTACGACATCTAAAAAAAAGAAGATCAATCAATACCTGTACGAGGAATACACGGACGGCAGCCGCACGCCTCGTCGCTTTCCAACTCGTCTCGCCTATCTCTCCGCCGTCTCGCCCCGTTTTCGTTAGGCCCGTCGCTTCGGTCCTCATGTCGATGCCGACGCCCGACGGCAAATAGCGTAGAAGCGCTCAACTGTAGTCTAATTCTAGGCAGTAATATCATCTCCACATCTCTTCCCTCCGCTACCCAATCTAAATCTAATCGCTTTTTGCCCTAATTTTCTAATTCTTATTTTCGTGGACTCATTGATGTAGGCTATGGAAAGATATTTTTCAAAGAAGAGAAGTCGATCATCCGATCCAGATATTGATGCGGTGACATCGAGGTCACCCGTCAGATGTAAGCAAATTGCATCAAATGTCGCTGCCAGTAGTCTCCCAAAGCCTTCTATCCACAAAGAGATTAATCTAGATGAATTGCCCTATGATCCGGCTGATCGGAAGAGAATTTCGAAGTACACAAGAAATCCTAAAAAGCAAGATGAGATTAGGCGACGATATTTAACAAGGGGACCTTACAGGCCTCCGTCTACTTTTGTTTATCCACACAGGGACATTGAAGATACTCCACGAAGATTTAATCCAGACTAGTTTAAAGATTATGGTCGTTGGCTTGAGTATAGTGACAAGGTGCATAAGGCCTTTTGTTTGTGTTGTTATCTTTTCAGAGATAATAATGAGGGATAGGCTGGGAGTGATGCATTTGGTATTAATGGTTGGAACGGTTGGAACAAGAAAAGTAGGCTGGATACCCACTAGGGTAAAGGTAATGTTAATAGCTTTCATAATGTAGCAGTAAAATGGTGTGATGCTTTGATGAATCAAGATCAATCAATTCTGGTAGCTCTCGATAAGCAAACTGATCTTATAGAAAAGCAAAATTGAATTCGGCTTAATGCTTCAATTGATTCTGTTAGATACTTGTTGCATCAAGGCTTTAGCTTTCCGAGGCCATGACGAAACAGAAGAGTCAAAAAAGAAGGGAAACTTTCGAGAGTTGGTAAAAACTTTGGCAAATCAAAATGACGATATACAGAAGGTAGTTCTTGAGAATGCTCCACAAAATTGCAAGTGGGTGTGTGGAGATATTCAGAAAGAAATTGCCAACTATTTTGCCAAGGTAACATCATCGTTAAATTATATTTCCTACTATTTTTTTTGTCTTACAATTTACACTAATCTCTAATGATCCCCTTATGGTATTGCACGGCTAGCTATTATTAAAGAAACTGGAGGTGATGTGTTTAGTTTGTTGATTGATGAAGCTGCTGATGTGCCTGACAAAGAGCAAATGGAAGGTGTTTTGAGATATCTTAGCAAGCATGGGTTTATCATTGAACGGTTAGTTGGAGTAGTACATGTGCTAGAAACATCGGCAATATGTCTTCAGGCCGCATTTCAAAAATTATTCACCGATCTTGGTTTAAGCATAAAACAAGTCAGAGGACAATGTTATGACGGGGCTAGCAATATGCGTGGCGAGTTCAATGGCTTGAAAGCAAAGATTTTGCAAGAGAATAAGTCAGCCTATTATGTGCATTGTTTTGCTCACCAACTTCAATTGGTTATTGTAGCAGTAGCAAAGAAGCATGAAGATATTTTAGATTTTTTCTACATGATCTCCATTTTATTTAATGTGGTTGGAGCTTCTTGCAAAAGAATGGACATGATTAGAGATAAACATCGAGAGGATGTAATAAAAGCCATAGGTAGTGGGCAGATTAGCACTGGCAAAGGGTTAAATCAATATCAAACTCTTCGGAGAGCTGGTGACACTCGTTGGGGCTCACACTACAGAACTCTCTCAAGTCTAGTGAAGTTGTTCCCTGCAGTCATGTATGTTCTGAAATATGTGGAGAAAGAAGGTAAAAATGAAAATAAAAGCCTGTTGCGTGGTCTTGTAGCATATTTTGAGACCTTTGATTTTGTGTTTTATTTGCACATGATGCTGCATATATTAGGAAATGCAAATACTTTGTCACATTCTTTACAAAAGAAGGATCAAGACATCCTAAATGTCATGTCATGTGTCAAGTCCACAAGAAATGAGCTACAAGAAGTAAGGGAGAATGGATGGGACTCACTGATACAAAAGGCATATTCATTTTGTGAAGAACATCACATTGAGAAGGCGGACATGCTGGAGCAATATATCAATCGACACAAACCAAGACAAAAAACTAATAAGACAAACCTCCAGCATTACCGAGTAGAGTGTCTTAATTCTGTTATTGACTGGCAACTTCAAGAGTTTGATGACCGTTTCAATGAGGTACATTATGCATTACTTGGTCACATGGCTTCTTTCAACCCAAACGATGGATTTGTTGCTTTTAACTTGGATAGCTTAGTGAACTAGCTGAGTTTTATCCAGATGATTTTGATTCAAAAAAAATGGATGATCTTGGTCCTGAACTGCGCACTTACATTGATAATGTGCGAACAGATAAAAGGTTTGCTAATTTGGACGGGATTGCTGATCTTGTGAAGTTAATGGTGCAGACAAATAAACATGTTACTTTTTCCTTGGTCTATCATCTTCTAAAGTTAGTATTGATATTACCAGTTGTAACAACATCCGTGGAGAGATGCTTTTCAGCTATGAATGTTGTCAAGAAAAAGTTGCGCATCAAAATTGGTGATCAATTCATGAGTGATTTTCTAATTTGCTATGTGGAGAAAGAGTTGTTTTCCCCCATTAGTAATGATGTTGTGTTTGATCTTTTTAAGGCGATAAAATATTGAAAAGGGAAGCTCTAAAATGTGACTGAATTTACATGATTCTTTCACATGATGTCGCTTTTATTTTAAACTTGCCAAACGAACTTGTTATTTTCTTCATTGTTTTCAGAAAGATGAGAAGTTGGATCTGAAATATGAAGTTTATTTTGGTACCACTTTTATCTATAGTATGTAAACAAGTGATTTTATAATTTGATTCGATCGGTATGTTATGCACTCTTATTTTTTTAAGTGACAAATATGTGTGATAAATGATATCATATTCGCTGTGCTTTCTTTGACTGATATAATCTCGTTGCAATTTGTCACAAAATAGGACTAAGTTCATTAAAAAAAAATCACAACTAGCTAGTGAATGAACCCAATGGCAAAAATTTCTGACTCCGCCCCTGCCGACAAGAAGTATTTGGCTTGGTACTGTACCATGAGTTGAAGGAATAAATGACTTTTTGCCTAAATTTATCTCTACAGCTATAGATCCCACGAAAGTACATACTTGGTAGTACTCTTTACACGAATGCCCCAAGAATCTACAATGTGGGGTAATTGCTAATGTTTCAATTTTTTCTTCACAATGTACCGTGTTTTAGTTCGTTTTCTTTAAAGTTGTGAAGTCAGCTGACCCACAGCCAACACATAGAATCGCCACTTCACGCATCCATGGCGGACGTCGTCGAGGATCATAACATGGTGGTGGAGCCGGAGCCTGCCCAGTGGTGCAAGCGTGTGTTCATCTACATGTTGTTTGCCGCACTCATCATTGTCTCCAAATTCTTGACGGACCACATTTTTTTTGTTTGTGTGTTATTTCTTAGATCCAGAGCCCCGCTTCGGTACAACACCCCCACCGGTGAAGTTGGCCCCTGCATTCATCCTGGGGCTCCAGGCTTGGCTTCATGTAGAGATGAAACAAAATTAAACTGATGTGTGTGCTACAGTACATATTTAGCTGCAAATGAGACCGATGTTCTTAATAGTTTCCACCCTACTTAAGTGAATGTAACTGTATCTGTTTGTGCCGGCCACCTTTCATTCAATTTGTAATTTGTGTATGTTCCACAAGACACTTTTTGTTTTGGTGTGCTGGGCACCTCCAGAATGTGATCGTTGCCTATGTGTGTTTGAGTTTCCTTTTTCCAACACTAGTTGTCTCCAACCCTACTGGAGCTTCTGATCATCGTATTCATGTTCTAAGGAGAAAGAGGGAACCACACCATGCTACTATGGTTGTTTCGGAGCTTCCTCGTGCCCGTTGCCTCAAGATTGATGTTGATGCATGTCGCGACATTCCATGAATGCGTGTTTGACGAGAGTGACCTTATTGTGGCATTGTAGAAGCTGTTAAGGTCTTTCTTGACGGTGCAGCAGCCTAAACTTTGGGTGTATTTAGGGGCCTTTCATTTGCTTTGGATGCTCGTTTGTATGTTATTTCTTAGATTCAGAGCCCCGCTTCGGTACAACACCCTCACTAAACGTATAAAAGTCAATATGGATCTTTGGAAAATCGTACCCAGGCCGTATGTGCCCATTAGCAATTTGCTTTTCATTTTTTTAACCTTCAAAAAGATAGGTCCGTCAAAGTGGGGTTTGAACTCCCGACCTCCTGATGTACTTCCACATCATCTAACCAACTGACAAAGCAAGGTGTTCAAACTCCCAACCTCCTGATATACTTCCACACCATCTAACCAATTGGAAAGGACGTCGATAATGGCCGAACGTTCGGTCCGTGGCCTCCCCAGACCGAACAATTCGTTCGGGAGGAATCTGGGCATTGATCGAACAAAGTGGTTCGGGACCAGAGGAGCCCTAGCCCGAACACCCATACAGGCTTCTGTTGTGACTAATAAAAAAAGAAAAAGGAAAGCCCAGTATGGCCCAGTTTGTACTATGACTAAAAGACATATTTTAATCTTGTGAAATAAAGACCAGACTTTGCTATGCTATGAAAAAATTGCCATTAAAAAGGGGGAAATTGAGAACTAAAAAATCCCATTGATGCAAACCAAAAAATGACATTCGTCTTTCACAAAAAAGATTTTGCCATGGACAAAAAGATGCAATGGCACAGAAAAAATGTCATGGAAAGTTGCTTTGTACGTAAAAATCCCTTGAAAAAAGATGAAAGTGAAATTTTCCATGTTGCCATGTTAATATAGATAATTTAGCCAAGGAAAATAAATGTAAATTGCCATGGAAAAAATAAAGAGTAAAAATTGCCATGGAAATTAAAAATTAAAATTACCAAGGTGGTTTAAGTAAATTTTCCATGGCAGTATTAGTAATTTTGCCATCGCAATAAATGTGAAAGTTTCATGGAAAAAAGAGTAAAAATTGCCATGGCAATAATAGTTAAATATTTTCCATGTAGATATAGGTAATTTAGGAATGAAAAATTGTAAAATTGCCATGGCAAATAAAAGAGTAAGAAATGCCATGGCGATAAAAGTGAAAATTTGCCATTAGATTTAGCTAAAATTTGTCATGCCTATTGAGGGAAAATTGCGATGGCAAAAGAAATTAAATTTAGGACCCCAATATGGCGCTGACGATTGGTTTGGGAGCACCCTAGATCGAACGTTTCGTTCAGTACAGGTGGGGCAACAATCGAACCCACTCGTTCGGAATGATAAAAGCCCTAGCCTGAACACCTCCCCAGCCCTTAACAGCCCAAAAAGATGAATAAAAAGCCTAGTAATGAAAAAAAGAAAACACCCGGATATTTCTTTTCTTTTTGCTGTGGTAAAAAGACAACTTTTTTTGCTTTGTTAAGTAAAATTGCCATCAACTTTCAAACGCGGAAAAATGACATGGGTGAATATATTTTAACAACCCCAAAAAGAAAAAAAGTCATGGCAATTTCCATCATACAACACAAAATAATTTGCAAATGGCAAATTCATAGCACAAAATGTCATGGTAATTTTTCCTAAAATTACATGGAATGTATGAGAAAAATGACGTGTGTGAAAAACACAAAAAAGTTTTAAAAACAAAAAAAGAACAAAGAAAAAACATCATAACCAAAATCATATTAAAATGTGCATATATTTGACATGGCAAAAAAATCTGCCATGTTAATAAAGGTCAAATAAATAGTAAATCTTGCCATGGCAATACAAGTTAAAAATTACCATGGGAATTTAGGTAAATTTGACATCTTAATAAAGGTAAATTATCCGTGGCAAATAAAAAGTAAAACTTGCCATAGCGATAGACGTTAAATATTGCCATGGGGATTTAGGTAAAATTGCCATGTTAATAATGGTCAATCTGACATCGACAAATAAAAAAGTAAAACTTTCCATGGCAATAAAAGTTAAATATTGCCATGGAGATGTAGGTAAATTTTGCCATGTTAATGAAGGTACATTAGTCATGGCAAATAAATAGTAGAACTTGTCATGGCAACAAAACTTAAATATTTCCATGGGGATTCAGCTAAAATAGCCATGTTAATAGGGGTAAAACTTGCCATGGCAATGAAAGTTAAATATTGCCATGGGGATTTAGGTAAATTTGCCATGTTAATGAAGGTATATTAGCCATGGAAAATAAATAATAAAACTTTCCATCGAAATAAAAGATAAATATTGCCATGGGGATTAAGATTAATGTGTCATGTTAATGAAGGTGAAATAAATAGTAAAACATGCCATAGCAATAAAAGTTAAGTATTGCCATGGGGATTTAGGTAAATTCGCCATGTTAATGAAGGTGAAATACATAATAAAACTTTGCATGAGAATAAAAGTTAAACATTGCCATGGAGATTTAGGTAAAATTGCCATGTTAATGAAGGTAAATTTGTCATGAAAAATAAATAGTAAAACTTGCCATGGCAATAAAAGTTAAACATTGCCATAGGAGTTTAGGTAAATTTGCCATGTTAATAATGGTCAAATAAATAGTAAAAAATTCCATGGCAATAGTTGCCATTTTGTGTTGTTTTTGACAATTTAAATAATTACCACGGCAAAATGCAATGGTTTAGAAGGCAAAGTGTAAAAATGTGGACACATGTAAAAAAGATGGTACATGGGACATGTTGAGATATGAAAAAGAAAACTATACAAGATGTTTTTAAACTAAAAACATGGCAATTTTGCCGTGCCGAACAAAATGGGAGACATGGCAACATTCCAGTCCAAAATTAGACTCACATCGAGCTACTCGTGGAGCAACGGTAACACCTGCACTACCCTAAAGACGACCATTGACGTGGAACATATACCTACCAACACCACACTCGCACTCTCGCAGCACGATCAACCATAAAAATGACACCTTAAAATTTGCCATCCTTGAGACACAAAACTAACCATGCAAAAAGGCATGATTCGTTCACCAGAGGTTGAACACCCCCTAACCACCTGCTTGAGACACACTATTGGTGACAAAAAGATGTTGTGATAGCTCCAAATGAGAACTGAACTGTACAAATATTCAGTTATGTATGGAGGCTACAAATGTTTGTGTGTTCTGTAAAATAGCATGGCAAAATTTTCTCTAAAATGTTTGACTATTTTTATGTGTCTAGAAATCAACATGGCAACTCGTACATGATACAAACTTTGAGCATGGCAAAGATTATTCTAATTCTATGATGGAATTGCCATGCTGTTTATGAATTATTTGCCATGGGGGAATAATTTGCCATGGTGTGTGAAATTAAAATGCCATGGAAACACATGAAATTTGGATTGCACATATATATGTTATCCTACCATGTGCACATACTACATCCACTTGGTTAGCCATTTGACCTCTCCATAGTAAGCAAACAAGTGAAAATTATGCTCACAGAGCCGCACTAGCCATGCGTGGCCGGGGGTAGCAGGTGCGACACAGGGGATTAGCCAGAATATCACCTTGTACTCCCAGAGAAAATGGGATCAACAAGCTCTTCTCCCAGCTTGGAGTTCAGAGCCAGCAGTCTGGTCGACTGCTTGAAGTTCACCTAGGCACCTGGGCGTCTTCTTGGAGTTCAGAGCTCTTCGCCTACTTCGAGTACATATCCAGAGCCGTCGGACAGGACGAGCAACACGGCGGGCGGAGCACCTGAGCATGCAGGACACACACCCAACCATGAAGATCTCCGGTGGTTGGAGGCCCTGCTGTCGCTGACCCCCGCGCCCCCTTCTACAACCGCAGCGAGGTTCTGAATGTAGCTCTCGTCCATGGCCAGCTCCTGCTGCAGCTCCTCCCCGAGCAACGCTGCTCTGGCCCAAGCTCCGCGCTTGCGGCGTCTTGTATGTAAGCAGACGACGAAGGCCAGATCCTCATACACCCATGGGGACGCCGCCGGTGACCTCCGCTCCCAAATCGTCCGCCGCTCTGCCCCCCAAATCGACCGCTGCTTGCTATTTGAGGCCTCCACGCCTCGTCTCCGCCGGCCACCTCCTCTTGCCGACCGGCGCCGCCCGCATCCTCTCTGCCGCCGCCTGCCTCATGGACGGCGCAGCCCGCCTCGTCGCCGGCGCACTTCCTCACGAGATCTGTGTCGAGGAGAGGGGGATGAAGTGGACTGGCGTGTGTGGCTGAGAGTGGGCGGTGGTGTGGAGAAGCACAGTGGGATAAAGATACGTTTGGGAAAATGAAAAGCATTTGCGATGACTCAATGATTTTTCGAACGGAATCCTGTGCTGACGTGGCGGACCGCTCTTGCTTCAAGATTCGTACCACCATCGAACGACTGCTGGCACGTTCGGAACGAGCATCAGAAACACGGTACATTCGGGAGTTATAGAATCTGATTGGAAAAGCAACTTTGTTGTGCCTAGTTAATTTATTTTTTGTCCTTGTCCGTCTTCTATGTCTGGTTTCTTCGGTTTATTTGTTCTTTTCCTTTTTGTCTTTTCTTTTCCATTTGCTTGAATTCACTAAAAAATCAAATCATGTTTTTTAAAAAAAATCATGAACATTTTTCAAATTTATAGACGTTTTCTTAAATTTGTGATTTTTTCAAATTGATTAAAAAATTCAATCTTGTTCAAAAAATCCAAATCAATGACCTTGAAATGGTCCCAATCCATGAAGTTTATGTTTTCCATTTTCTTAAATTCATGAATTTTTTAACAGAAATTCCAAAAAAAATGTCCTTACCTTTAAAAATTTCTCAAAATGTGAAAATTTTTGGATCCCTCAACAATTTTTAAAATAAGAACACCTTTTGGAGCTCTGAAAAAAATTGACAACGCCATAATTTTTCTGAATTTCAAACATTGATTAAAGAAATGAACAAAACTTGAAACATGAACAAAATTTAGAAATTCTGAAAAACATTATGTACTTTTAGAACATTGATTAATAGATATAGTTTTTAGAAATTCTGAACATTTTTTTGAAAATTAAATATTTCAATTATGAACAAAATTTGTAAATTCTAAATTTTTTTAATTTATGAAAATAGAAAAAATAAACATAATAATAAAGGGAAAAGTCAAAGAAGACGAAAAGGGCAAAAAACTAGAAGAAAAGGGAAATAGGAGAGGAGATAAAAAGCGAAAGGAAAAGGAAAAAACGTGGCTCGGCAATATCCTAGAAGGTTCCCAAAATCAGAAAAAACTATTGTGAAGCTAAGGTTCCCAAAATTGGAATGCTACATTTTCCAACTATTTTTAATGAATTTGCTTTTGAAAATCTGGATTTCAAAACGGTGAACATTTTTTTGAAAATCGATGAACTTTTTTCAAATAAGCGAGCACTTCGAGTGCCCAGTTGCGCCCAATGGGAGCCGTGTCGTGCCTAGTTGGGCCAAGGCCTAGGGGTATTTTTTTCTATTTTTCGTTTTTCTTCTCTTTTTTTTAATTCATTTTTCTCCTTTATGAACTTTATTATTCTTTTTCAAACCTGTTCAGAAATTTGAAATATTGTTTGGGATACGAAAATAATAGTTCTAAGTAACTTTTTAAATGATGATTTTAAATTTGATTTTCCTTTAAATATTATTAAATATATTTTTTATAAAAAGCATTTATTGTTCTCAATTTTATCCCTTTATCATTGTCTCCAGGCATCCCAGTAACGGAGCTTACCCAGAGTATCATCATTGTTGGATACCATTTATTGTCGACAACAACTCATGTTATTACAATAGACTTTCGATGTTGACATGAATGTTTAAAATACAATTTACATTTCAGATTTAGTAAATAACATATATAGCCAAAGCCAACATATTTGGTACTATATAATATGATATGCTAAAACTGAAGGAGTTGCGCAAATATGCCGCCACTAAGCATAGAAGCTCGACCACATGATTTTCCCTTGAAGCATGATTTTTTTTCGAGTTTGCACTATATCTAGCTAGAGGTGAGGAATTTTTTTTATTATGGAAATGAACGAAAGAAAAGAAGCTAATAAGAAAATGGTCACTTATGCGTGTATTGATGCCTCTTTTTTAGTAAATATAGAAGATCATTTTTTTGGTTCTTGATTCTGTGAGGCTCTCTTATCATCTATCTAAAGTAAATTGCTTAATCACTCTAGAGACAGGTCAGAATAGGTATCAGGTAAACAAACAATAAGAAAAAAACATTTTCAGTATTGTAAAGACATTGTATACCACGATGAGAAGCGATGAAATAATTTCATTTCTAATCTAGAGAGAAAATCCGTGTATATATTTAATTTAATATTATTTTATCTGATTTACACAGTTTAATTATGTTAAGATCTGAATATTAAACCTATGTGGTTATTAGACAAGATGGAAAAAATCTGCTATCATTTTTGGAATTCTTGATTTCCTTCGACCCAGTAAATGAAATATAATCTCAAACAATGAATCACATATTTTATAGTATAGGTCAAGTTGAAATACTATCTTGCCAAACTAGGTTGTGTAAATGGGCGGGTTGGTGACCAGTATTACTAATAGAAAGCACCAGACAAGTCTCCACGTTAATCCTAGAGAAACAATATTAGTATCTGTAGAATTGTTTAATATACCTCTAGGATTAAAAGAAATCTAGATGTTTCACATAGCAGTCCTATGAGGTCACTGTACAAAAGCATGTCCATGTGTGTGTGTGTGTGTGTGTGTTCGTGCTAGTGTCTCAAGCATGCTCGGCAAATTTCTTACGAAACGGAGCAGTGGTATTCTGTCGGTGAAAAACAATTGGGTTGATAGGGTAACATTTGGTGTCCAATTTGTTTTTTTTTGCACAAGCCAAAATGTTTAACCTTTTTGCCTAAAACTATGGAGATAGCATTTGATTGTGACTATGAATACATAAAAAAATCTTGGAATTCTTTTAACATTTCAAAAATAATTTTTCACGCACAGGAGCACGTGCTCTCGGGAGCAAATTGGATTTCTGGTCCATGTGCAGTTTCCATAACAGACACATTGCTGCTTGCCACCAAAGAAAAAAAAAGGAACCCATACCCAACATGTTTCCATGGATGGATTGGATTGGCCTGATGTATACTTAGCAAGGAGATTTATTAGCGATCCATACATAGGGAATCTGCATGCGTATGTGTATAGTATTCGGTCATAGTATCAGATGCATGCGTACAAGTGGTACAAGCACAAAAAAATAGAGTTGATTTGGACTACACCCTCAAGAAAATATTTAATATGAACAATAAAAAAGCCAAGAGTTTTGGGATACACCATCAAGAAAAGAGTTAATTTTAACTCTCTTTAGGATATAATATAGTGCATGATGTTGATGATTATTTCCTTTTGTCTCGCTCGATCGCCAACTTCTTCTCGCTTTGATATGGTGAGGTTCCTTCAATGTTTGTGAATGTAGCCAAAAAGTAAAAAAATATAAACATTGAAGTTACGCATATTTCTTTCACCTACTTCAATGCTTCTATTTCTATGGGTATTAGCTTCACAATGTATCCCACAAAAAGCTTCATTGTATTTCCCCACTTTATTAGGTACCAAGTATAAGATTCATGATTTAAGGCAGAACACAAATCAAGAAAAAGGCGATGCAAAATATGTCAAATGAATTTTTGAAGTACGGCATTTCCAAACTAGATATTTTTAACTTTAATTACGACCTATATAATTCAAAATATATTCTCTAACTTCGATCACGACCTATAAAAACCATTTTCTATTGATTCATTCAAATGACATACATAAACCACATTGTATTCATAACTTGTACTGCATTATAATATTTTATTTAAATTTGTTATTTCTTAGGGATTGAGCAAATGTTATTTCTAAAGTCTATTAAGTAGCATGATATAAAAAGAGAGTAAATGGTAGTGTGCAATTTTAGGTATACAAATGTGTGACTTTCATTTGCACATCTCGAAGACAAAAGTCCCCTTAATTTTATTTGTAACCATTTCTTAGTTCAATAAAGAATTGGCACTCTAATACTTTACTGGCAAATAATAATTTCTATATTGACTATAGAATGTATACTCACAAATATTTATAATACCTCATGCCCATGGATAAAGAGTGGTGAATCAAACTATTTTGAAGTGGTGGAACTACATTATTTAATTACAGCGCCAAAAAAACCGAATCCCTATTATTTCAAATTGATAAATGTAACTAAGACAAAATTTATAGTTGCCAATAATGTGCCCTTTAACAAAACTATTAATCGACATAAGCATAAAATCCGAACAACGGGATGGACCAGACGTGGGCCAGGCTGACATAAAGGGCAAAACACATGTGTTGTGAGGACCTATGGTCCAAATGAGAGTGGGTCTTGTGGGACTGTCCTTACTCCCCCAAAGCTCCTCCAGGTTTGACGCTGATTTAGTGAATTTTGGTGCTTCGAACTGGTCCACGGACATTTGGTCCTCCCGTTTGATGCAAGTGTGATGACCACGCGGTCCGGACATTTAGGGGCGGACATAAACCTTGGATGCACTGGTTCGTCATTTATTCCACTATGTGAAATTCTTCTTAGCTAGCATGTCCAACGCAACTGCATCGAAAACACTATCTTTGATATGCATGCAGATTGAGAGGTGACGGTACAATGTCCACAAGGTAGCAGGTGAAGAAAGACAAATTAAGTATGGTGTATGTTTAAAGATGGAGCTAGTTTAGCTGCCTCGCTTAGTAAATACTACCTCGTCCCGGTTTATTGATCTCTATCATATTTTGTGCCAAATTTTGATCATACATTTAACTAACAAAATATTAATGCATGTCATTAAAAATAATATTATTGAAAACTATGTTCAAATATGAATTTTGACACAAAATACAAAGAGACCAATAAACCAGGACTAAGGTAGTAGTGCGAGTAGCAATGGTAATGGAACGCAATGTAGCTGAGCACTGTAGCAAGTTTCATGACCAGTGACCACTATACCGATTAGCAAAAGTACTGTAGCCGGCAGCAACACATGCAGAAGTATAGCACGCCCGGGGCCACCACATGCAAACGTGGTTGTGCCCACATGCACTGTGCACGATGCGGCGTCATAACTAAGATATTCTTATAACAACCATTAGCGAGAATATACTCAAAGCTGTTGAATGTGAATGCAATCGAACACCTGTTCACAACTTGTCAAATGTTAACTATATTCAATGTGGTTTACAAGGTCCTAATGTTGGCATTAACCAATCACGGTCCTATTTTAATTTCATCACCTCCTGTTAAGATGTAACTATGTGCTAATTTGGATCTTGTGAGATGAGCTGCATTTTTAAAAAAGACTAGGTCCCCCTAAATAAAGACTAGATTAGATCTATGACATACATGAGAGTGTAAAGTTCACCAACCTAATATTATATTTTAATTACTCGTACGTGAGGCAAGCAACTAATGGTCTGATTATTGGATACGTCAGGTCTTAATCTACTGTACTTTCCTTTTTCTTTTAAAAATTAGGACAATGTCAGCCTTTGCATCAATTGATGCACACAAGCATAATTTATTGTAAATCACTCGAACGTACATAAGAGGTAAAAGAAAGGTCCACTTGCCAAAAGCATCACAAGTTTATATCATGCACGTATGCACCACAAATGCTATAACTACGTGGCCTCCCAAATTGGCTGAACAAAGCCTATACGACCATCTCAATTTGGTGCACCCAAAGTCCAAAGTAACCCGCGCCCTCATAGACAGAAGTAATGACCACCTACAGATCTAATGCATAGACTAGTGTATAACCTACAAGAAATTATTATCAAAAAAATATCACTGTGACAATTTCAAATAGAGCATACTTGTCTACTAATGCCACTTTCCAACCATATTTGAAATAATAGTAGGAGGGAAGGTTAAAAGCCATGAACGCCACTCGCTAAACCAGGTGAGCAAATAAAGGAATAAATGGTGATAGTTTCTTCACCATCACATAAACAACATTTTTTAAATGCCATTCCAGCGTTTTTTGACCATTTTGCACTATTTAGTAGCACTATTTGGCACGAGGCTTGTCCCAGTATTCTATCTACGCCACTACTATTTAGCAGCACTATTTGAATCTATGCTCGACACCAACGTCTGTCATCTGCCTCCAACTCCATATCTCTGTGCATTTGCGCACCAATAAAAGGAGGTGGAGCAGAATTCATGTGTGATCAATTGGAAATTGCATAGCGGGGCACAATTTAAAAGCAAGGAGAAAAATAGAAATGCACAGAGAACAAAAAAAATAACAAAAAAGTCATGGCACAGTACAAAAATAGAGGAGTTTCTTTTTAACATAGTGCAATCGCTTATGCATACATATGTACACATACACTCAACCAACATGAGCGTACACACACATAACCTACCTCTATGAGCTCCTCTTAGATACTGAATCGGCACAACATCTTGAGATTGATGAAGTCACCATAGGTTCTCTCACAGTCGACGGGAACATGTTCTTGCACTGAACTAACGTCGCTGAACAGCCTAAATTAAATCGAGAAAAATACGAGTGCCAAATTTAGGACTTGAAACTGGTGGGTTGGTGCCACCACAAGGAACCTAACCATCTGTAAAAATGGAGTATTGAACTAATGATAGCATGTATATATATAGAACCCAAAAGGTTACTCCTTGGTATACTTCTCAGTCTCTATACAAGAAATTATAATATTTATTGTAAAACCACCACAATTATAATTAAAAATCGCAAATAATCACCTTTTTTAACCTATTTGAGAAAAAAAAGGCCAACCCTCAAGTAACCAACGAGAAATAGCACTGAACACACATTTTGTCCCCCCTTTCATGATAGATTTGACACTGGGTCCACACATGATGACCTGTTTTAGAGGAACAAAAATGGACATGGGTGCATTGAATAGCCCTTGTCTTCTTCTCCCAAACTCTTTCCGCTCTCCATAGAAAAATGCTAGCTAGCGCAGGAGCTACAATGCACCTCAAACTTTGAAAATGGTCCGTGTGGTTTTCTAGAGAATTTATGTTGAAAAATGATAAACATTTTTCAAAATTAAACTTTACGAAATTTGAACTTTCATAAATGTACACTTCCACAATGTCAGCCCTTTAAAATTTAAATGAGTCTAACATATGATGACCATTATGTTTTTGGGGATATCAACGAACATCTCCTCCTTCTCTCTCATTAGATATATGCTTAGATTTCATCCTATATTAAAAAACTGTTGATGTCAGCCTAGATTTCATCCTATTAAAAAACTAAAATGTTGTATAGCTCAAATCATCGGTCCAATTCAAAATTCATTTCCACCATTAAATCTGTCGTGAAGAGATCTTCAAAACTAGATCACGTGTTGATATGTTCCAACGACTTTTTCCATTCAAAATAACATGACTGGGCTACGTAAGTTACCATGCATGCAATATGTAAGTTACCATGGTGTTTACACTGAAGTTACGAGGAGCATAGAAAATGGTTCCCTCACCCTTCTCCCCACACGCACTAGAGAAAGAAAATCTAATGGCCTCCTAGATTATCCATATTTCAAAAATTTAAAATAGTTTTTCGCTTAAACCGCCAATCTGATTCAAAAATTCGTTTTCTCCACTAAATACATCGTGATGAGACATTCGAAACTAGATCATATGTTGGTATATTTTGATAATTTTTTTGTCAAAAGTTACCAGACCCTATGGTATGTAAGTTACCATGCTCTTTACTCCTAAGTTATCGGGTTATGTTTCAACTGCCTTTTTCCAAGTCAATGTTATATGGTGTTGTACGTAACTTATCATGTCTATGATGCGTAAATTACCAAGTTGTTTACACAAAAGCTAGGTATGTTTCAACAACTCCTCCTACCCCGGGTCAAACTAACTGCGGCTTTTTGTGCGTAAGTTATTAAGTCTTCCATGCGTAAATTATCATATTATTTACACAGAAGTTATTGTGATATGTTTCAACAATATTTTTTTCCCTGGTCAAAGTTATCATGGTGTTTGTAAGTTAGTTATCATGCCTGCGATGTGTAAAGTACCATGTTATTTACACACAAGTTATCGGGGTATGTTTCATAAAAAAAATCCTCAAGTCAGAAGTTATCACGGTGTTTGTAAATAAGCTATTAGGTCTACGTTGCATAAAATTACCATGCTATTTACAGGGGTTAATAGCATGGTTTTGGTAATGCATGTGCATTCTTTTCATGGCTCATGCACACAACTAGCATGGTTCCTTCATGGATGTGCAAAGCACTTAAACAGCCTCGAGAGTGTAATGTATTTATGCACTAGTAAGAAGAGACAATATGATCAAATACTGCTACTTTCTTTGAACTTGACAAAGAACCAAGCAGGGAGTAGTTGGTAAATGGATGAAGGTCTTAAGGTTATAGTCTTTAGTTCAACTAGCTTGGACATTAGTTTTTGGCCTACAAAACTAAATGGTGTACTCTGGGCCCACCACCACGTCCACTTGCCCATGTTCGCCATGCAAATTGCGATCGCCTGGGCCCACATCGCCTATGAAATCTTTACCGTGCGATGGAAATAAATCACATCATGATCGCCATTACCAGCGTTGATCCCACAAAAATCTCGATCAAATTAAGACAGTGCAAGGGAAAGAAATATGTTTGTCACCCACCTTCACACGTGTGATCTCCGTTAAAAGCTCAATCCCGTGAAAATGGCGATCCAGTTATAGCACCAACTGTCCATGCGATTACTCCTACAGATCACAGTCACGCAATCGCGATCAAATGGCTCCCGGGCCATTCAGATCTATAACAAACAAAAAAAAACAGTAGTTCGCCACATAACTTTCTCAAAATTTAAAACACGTCTGAACATTGGCTCTCTCTAAGAAAATGCAGCGTGCCTCAAACTCTGTAAAATGATCTGAGGGTTGTTTCTTCTCGGGATTTTCCTTTTTGAGAAATGCCATAGATTATGAAAATGGAACTTTCAAAAAACAGCTTTAGGGAAAACTTGAACTTTCATAAATTTAAGCTTCAACAACTGTTGAACCTCCAAAATGTAAATCTTGGGTCCGAATAACTGCCACACGTGTGGCATGGACGGGAACCCGCCCGCATGCCTCATGTGGCATGGACGGGAACCGGCCCGTACGACCACGTACGCGCGCACAAAAGCACGTCTCGCACGTCCGGTGTGTGGCAACCCCGCCCGCACTGCCCCGTCCGGGCCAGACGACCCGCTGCCCGCACGACCCAGCCGTTCCCGGCCTCCGATCCATCCCCTCTCTTGTCTGCCGCCATCGTCCCCCACCTTTCGAACCCCGACCTCCGTCGCCGGCCATCTCTGGTTGCCATGGCAACCAGGGCAGATCCGTAGGGCGCTCCCACCGCAAACCACACCCCAACCCTCCCCACCCCCAGCCCCCCACTCCAACCCAGCCCTCCAGAGACGATCATCTAAAACAAGGTGAAATCTCCCGATCTCATCCTTCTCATCCTTAAGGCTGAAAATCTCCCGATCTTGTACTGGGTCCATGCTATAGGGGTAGAACACTGCATGGTTCAGTGTATATTCGCAATTGCCAGGCAGAGTACACCAGATCTGCCATGTACTACGTTTGACATTAACTTAAGTTAATAGTTCAATTGACGCAAGTAGTTGGGTATGAAATGGATGAGTAGGAATCCCTAAAAAAGGGCAGGAAGGACAATTTTTGGAATGAAGGGGGTGGGAAAAATTAATTTCCACTTGTGTATAACGACAGTTGCCACCTTTCATTGTCAGTAGCTGCCACCTATTTTGACTTGTTGCGTGCCATCCCTATCTTCTATGTGCAAGCAGCAGAAGAATGTAATTCTTGTGGATTGTTGATGCCTTCTTGTTCGTCTAGTGATTGAGAACACATCGGAAAGAAGCGAGACACGGAAAGAATGAATCATGAAGATGGCGCTGGTGCTTGGGGTTCTCAAAGGCCAGAAACGCCTCCTTGGGATGCATCAGAGTACAGTCAACTCATCTCTGCAGGGCCGTTGCTGCCACTACTAGAACAATATGCAGGCGTAGGTATGATGCGTGATAACAAAAGAAGAGAACAGTTGCCATCTTCGCAACGATGAAGATGACATTCTACTTATGTCATACACTGTCATTTTTTTCGCAGGTTCTTATGACCAAAACACTCGTAGGGGGCCCCCGTGGCAAGTTCAGTCACAAGGCGCTAACACTGACAAATGTACGGGCAGCCAACTTCAACTAGCTAGTATGTCTAATCAAGGTAATGCAAAACGAAAAAAGAGCACATACTGCTGTGGACATGAAAAATGAACATGCAAAAAAACTGGCAAAAGGACTCACGAGTTATCACTGGTGAAAATGCAGAGCCTTCATGCAGCATGTGGCATCAGGCAGCATCCATGTACCTGCCATCGACGTCATACACAGGTGAGTCCATAAAAAAAGTGAAGTTGCGGATGCTCAATTAGCAGAAGGAGCATAGTTGACAACTACAATTGCCATGACTGGACATCTATAGTTGCCATGAATTGAAAACTACACTTTTCATCCCTGGACAACTGTTGTTGCCATCCCTGGACACCTGTAGTTGCCATGGAGGAACAACTGCAGTTGCCATGCCAGTGCAACTACATTTGCCATGCCATGACAACTGTAGTTGCCATACAGGAACAACTGCGGTTGCCATACCGACGCAACTACAGTTGCCATGTCAATAAAACTGCAGTTGCCACATCAGGGGCAACTGCAGTTACCGTGCTAGCACAAAACTGCATTTGCCATGAATTGACCAACCACTACTATGCTTACAGGTTATTACGCTGGTGGTAACCCGGCAAACGTCTCATGGCAAGCTTCACAAATTGCAGGTGGAACACATCATTATGGTGTCACAGACCACACAAGATGGTCAAATGCAGCACAACAAGGTAAGGAAAAAAATCTGAACCATAAAAAATAGCGCTACATTTGTTATTTGTAGTTATTTGTAAACAAAACAATTAGTTGCCATGTTTGTTGAACAGTAGCTGCCATGACTGGACAGCTACAGCTGCCATACATGTCCACGCGCAGACTCACGGCTTGCTGTTTGAAATGATGTCATGCCAAATCGCTCGAAGATGGTGTGATCCATTGCGATACACATGTTATCCAAACAAAAATCTTACTCTCGTACCTGTTTTTTCTATTACAGGGCCTGCAACTACACTGAACAGCAGCGCGGGGACATCTACGGCGGGGAGCTCTGAGCACACGGAAGACGCGTTCCACCAGCCAGCAGACAATCATGCCGCAAACAATTTGGAGTCAGAGTCGGGAATGGCAATCATTCCAGCAATGCCGACAAGCACCCCTTTGAACACAAGCACTGGCAACACTCAATTAGATGGAACTGCCGTCGATACCAAAGTGAATGATGAAACTGACGACGATGCACAAGGGGATGAAGATGGTGGGCAATCAGAGATCATGGTACCTCAGCCACCGTACATTGGGCAGAGATTTGAATCGTTCAAACAAGCAAAGGAATACTACCAGACATATGCAAAGTTCCATGGATTTGCGGTCAACACCGAGTACCATAGGAAAATTAAGAAAACTAACGAGTACAGCAGAGGTGAGATGAGGTGCCACAAGGCACGGAGGAACAAGAAGGGGAAAGGTGTTGCGCCTGTCGTTCCGGAACGAAAGAGAGGTATCATTCTCAAGACTGAGTGCCCTGTCCGGTGTAAGCTAAACATAGATGGAGCACAGTGGGTGGTCAATGAATATTTTGACGAGCACAACCACCAACTCATAAAAAATTTCGACCTGGTAAAATTTCTGACCGCCCACAGAGGGTTCACCCCCGTCGAAAGGCAATTCGTAAAGCTGCTACATGATTGTAACGTCGGTCCATCAAGAATGGTATAGATACTATCTCTCATCCACAGCAAAAAGGGGACTCTGAGTAGCATGCCGTACATACCAGCTGACGTCACAAACCTACAGGCCAAGTACCGAGCAAGTTGGCAGACATAGAGGCCACAATGGCCTACTTTGATGAAAAAACGAAGGAAGATCCAGATTTCTTCTATAGGATAAGGTTGGACGATGAGGACCGTGTCAGGAACATGTATTGGGTGGATGGTGCTGCAAGGAGAGCCTACAAACATTTCTGATATTGCATTTCATTCAACGCGACGTACCTCACCAATGTGTACAAGATGCCATGCGCTCCGTTCATAGGAAAAAATAACCACAATCAGTCGTTGCAGTTCGGCTGCGGGCTCGTCCGGAACGAAGAAACGGATGGGTACGTTTGGCTGTTCAAGACCTTCTTGGAGTGCATGGATGGACTTGCTCCGATGAACATAATAACAGACCAAGATTTCAGCATGCGTGCATGCATAGAGGAGGTCTTTCCGTTGGCAGTGCACAGGCACTGCAGGTGGCACATTATAAAGAAGGCTGAGGAGACGCTAGGACCGTTCTTTGCTGACCGTCCAGAGCTGCACAAGGCATTCGAGCTGTGCGTGGACCACAGCTTGACAGTGGAGGAGTTTGAAAGGAGCTGGATGGCCATGACTGAAACACATCAAGTCCAAGACAACGAGACTCTTGTTAGCCTGTGGGAGAAGCGAATGTACTGGGTGCCGGCCTACTTCATGCAGTGCTTCTTCCCCTTTCTGCAGACTACGCAGCGCAGCGAGGGGTTCAATGCTGTTTTGAAGCGATACGTCATCCCTGGCAACTCATTGCTACAGTTTGCCAAGCAGTACACAGCTTTGCAACAAAAATTCTGGGATCTGAGCTACAGCAAGAAGCGACCACAGCACTAAAGCGGCCAAAATTGCTAACATATTTACCGATAGAGAGGCAAAGGAGCAAGATATACACCAACAAGATCTTTAACAAGTAAGTCAGTTGCGTTACAGTCTTATTTGCAGAAAAAGCACCAAGTCAGTAGGTGCCTTATAGAGTGCAATGCAGTTGCCATGATGTGCAGTTGCCATGTTTAATGGAATACTGTTTGCCATGCTTACTCAGCTGCATGATGCCATGTTCAATGAAAATTCTGTTTTGCCATGCTTGCTCGGGTGCATTTTCCTTGTTGAATGAAGTTCAGTTGCCATATTTAATGCACTGTGCTTCCATTGGGGCATCTTGGCATGCAAATGCCAATGTCAGCTGGAAAAAATGTTATATTGGCGACACATATGCCGAAATGCAGTTGCCATGTTTAATAAAATGCATCTGCCATGTTTGTTGAAATGCAATTGACATGTTTACTCAACTGTAGATGCCATGTTTAAATAAAAAGGCAGTTGCCATGTTTTATGCAATGTGCTTCCATTGGGGAATGTTGGTGTGGAAAAATGACGATGTCCAGTTGAAAATGTACTACAGTTGCCATGTCTAGTGTACTACAGTTGCCATGTCTAGTATACTGCATTTGTCATGTCTAGTGTACTGCATTTGCCATGTTCACGTACTATATTTGCCATGTTCAATGAACTATGTTTGCCATCTTCAAACAAAATGTATTTCTATTTCCATGACAACATAAGGTGGTACAAGAAAAGAGCGCACCATAGTTTAACAGAAAACACACAAAACTTGCAAATTCCAAAAAGAAATAAAGCGTGCCAGCATGTTCACGGCTTTCCAAGTGGACGAACATATGTTCAAGGTGTGTTCTATTTTGGGCATGTCAGATTCAGAACCTGAAGACCCGGACAAAGGAAGGAACTACTTCGTCAAAGCCTCGATAGGCGAAGGCGAGTACTACTGCCAATGCTGCAAGTTCGAACGGGACGGCATTGTGTGCTGTCACATACTAAAAGTAATGGACATGAACGCTGTGACACGGATGCCCCGCCATTTCATAAGACGGCGATGGACTTGGGACGCTGACGACACTACAGGAATCAGCTACTTTGCCATCTGCCACGGCGGACGGCAAAGGCATGAACGGCGGACGGCAAAGGACTTTGCCGTCAGCCGCGGACGGCAAAAGGCTCCGGCAAAGTAGGCTATGGTAAACAGCTACTTTGTCGTCTGCTTCCTGGCGGCTGACGGCAAAGGCCCTTTGCCGTCTACGGGGGACGGCAAAGAGAGCGGACGGCAATAATTGCGCTGTCAGTCCGTTAAGTGGCTAACGGCAGGCCTTTGCCGTCCGCCGCTGACGGCAAAATTTCTAGTGTCTTTGTCGTCCGCCGTATGATGTCATCTACACGTCACTACATGGCAGGTTCTTTGCCGTCTGCCACTGATGGCAAAGTGCAGGTTCTTTGCCGTCCGCCACTGATGGCAAAGTCTTTGCCGTCTGCCACTGTAGGCAAACTGACCAAATGGGTCAGCTCCCAGGAAGCACAGCTAGATGCCACGTGTCTTCTTTGCTGTCCGCGGCAGACGGCAAAGAGCCCGTTGCCGTCGGTGGCAGATGGCAAAGAGCCTGCATATCGGCACTTTTATCTGTTTTTATTAAATCCAACAATTTTCATCACAAATATATATGACATATATAGATATATTTCAAAAGGCCATTACAGAGCAAACATATAAGATATCCAACACATAACTTCATCATCCAACCATATATATGACATGCATAGTTCCATCATACATAACAAGTTCAACATAGAGGCATCCAACCATATATTTCATCCAACGATACATGCATAGTTCAACGATACAAAAGAAACAGAGAAAGGGATAAGGAGCACTCCATCTATGCAAGCTTTCATCAAGTGAATGAAATCTGCAAAATGAAAAATAAGAAAGTTAGAACAAGAAGAGTAGAACAAGAAGAAGAGTAGAACAAGAAGAAGACTAGAACAAGAAGAGTAGAACAAGAAGAAGACTAGAACAAGAAGAGTATGTCATTTATGAGCTAACTTACGTGAAATGGATCATATATGAGCTAACTAAGTTGAAATGGGTCGTTTATGAGCTAGCTAAGGTGAAATGGATCATTTATGAGCTAACTTAGTTGAAATGGGTCGTTTATGAGCTAACTAAGGTCAAACGGATCATTTTTGAGGTAACTAAGGTGAAATGGATCGTTTTTCAGCTAACTTAGGTGAAATGGATCATTTATGAGCTAACTTAGTTGAAATGGATCGTTTTTTAGCTAACTTAGGTGAAATGGATCATTTATGAGCTAATTTAGTTGAAATGGATCTTTTTGAGCTAACTTAGGTGAAATGGATCATTTAAGAGCTAATTTAGGTGAAATGGATCGTTTTTTAGCTAACTTGGTGAAATGGATTGTTTATGAGCTAAATTAGTTGAAATGGATCGTTTATGAGATAACCTAGGTAAGATGGGCCATTTTGGAGTTAACCTAGGTGAAATGGGTCATTTTAAAGCTAACGTAGGTAAAATGGATCATTTAGGAGCTAATCTAGGTAAAATGGGTCATTTTGGAGCTAACTTGGATGAACTGGATCATTTATAAGATAACCTAGGTAAAATGGGTCATTTTAGAGCTAACTTAGGTAAAATGGATCGTCTATGAGCTAACTAAGCTAATTATGCAATTTTTGACATAAGTAAGCTAAGTATAGATCGTTTTAGAGCTAACTTAGGTAAAATGGATGGTTTTGGAGGTCAGTAAGCTTATTAAGTCATTTTGGAGGAGAAGAAGCTAAGTCTAGGTCATTATGGTAAGCATTGGAGGAAATAAAGCTAAGTATAGGTCTTTATGCATGTGTTAATTAAGCAAAACACTAGATAAACTTACCAAGATCCAGGAGGTGTAGGAGCGGGGTGGCTCGTGTCGGTAGCTGGAGAAGGATCGTGCGATGCTTGTCTGGAGTTACGCTGCACCAAAGATCATTTCCAATGTCTTGTTAGCATGATGACACTCAAATGTTAAGACTAGCAAGTAATGTCCATTCAAATAAAACTCACCGTGGTCCCAGGAGCAATCACTGGCATCGGCAGAGCGGTTTGACCTGTCTTCTCGCACACACACTTCACATTTGGTTTTGATGACTCAGTCATACTAGTTAGTAATGAGACAAACACTACATGAATGTTTTGGCTAATCTGCAGAAGAAACTTACCACAAGGAGCTCGTACATGGCCCTTGCCTGCATGTCATTCCGTGCCCTCTCCTCCTCCATCATCTTTGTCATCCTCTCCTCCAACTCCCGCTGCCTCTCCGCCGCCTCCGCCAGAAGTTTCTCCGTTCTATCTCTCTCACTCTATATAGCAGCCTGCAACACCACTCACATGACCATTTGTAATCATTGATGGAAGCGCACACAATGTAATGGAGAAAGATAACTGAGTACGTATCACTAACCTTGATGGCGAGTTGCACTGGCCGTTCACGAGGCCTTATCTCAGGAGCGGAGCTCGACTGGCGCGCCTTGATCTCCGAGAGAGTGCTAGGACAACGGATAAGTCCATCTCCAATGGCTATGCAGCCATGGGACCTCCCGCCACCAGATATCATCAACAGCTCTGGATCAATGGGACCCTGGCTCGGGTTAAAGTCCTCCCCTTTCCTCGCCTTCCCCTCATCTCTATATCTCACGAGCTTGTTGTGGGAGGAGATGTTGGTGAAGTTGTTTGCATCATCGAGGTCAGACTAAGAGAAAGCCTTGACTTTCTTGAAAGAGACAGTGTGGGCCATGGCATACAGGTCGTACACCTCTGGCACTTTATCCGCCTTATTGTAGCGTGCCTGAAAGAGAGAAACAATGAAAATTAGTAATTAAAGGGCTCAAGCTAGCATGATGAATGAATTGCATGAATCATGAAGCAAACCACATACCCAGTTGCGCCCGAACTGATATAAGTTGGAGCTGCCTTGATGGTGTGGCACACCTTCCATTTGGGCACGTTTGTCCTTGGCCTCGTTATGGAGGGCTAGCCATTGTTTTGAGCACCACTCATCGACCAACACCTCCCAACAATCCATCCGATCCGCACACCATCTCGGAGGCGCCTAAGTTAGCAAATAGAAACTTGAGCGCTACGGCTAAGAATTACTAAATGAAGGAACTTAAGTAGAGAAGGCCTTAAGAATTACCTTCATGTACTACTCCTTACTCAGGAACTTATCGTGGCACGCCAGCTTGGTCTTCTTGATACCACGCAAGGCGTAGTAGTCTCGAACAGCCTACACCTGAGCCTCGTGCCGTAAGTTCTGGAGTAGGCGCTTGCAGACGTTCTCGATAACATGTGCCGTGTCCTCCTCGTATCCCTCCTCACACCTGTAGAATGTCTGCAATCAAATGAGACAATATTGATTAGTACAACTAATAACTAGCTAGTTGAAGATTTTTAAATGTGTAAAGGAGAAATTACCCAGAACTTTCTGATCACCATGTCTGCCCTCGTGTCGCACACGACACCGTCGATAATCTCATCTGGCGGGGCCGGGGCAGCCACGTAGTGCTCCCAGCTCAATCCAAGCTCTGGAAGCCGACCCTCACCAGGCAACGTGACAAACCCCGGGAAGTTTTGCCGGCAAAGAACTCCAAGGACGGAGTTGGGCCGGCGGACACTATGATGGTGGTCCCAACCCCTGCAGCATGACAAGGCCAATGCATTAGTTATTTGAAAAAACGTGAATGCACAAGGTACAAAAATATTAAATGCACTTACGTACCTCTCCCCATCAGGGAAAATCAACCACCTCTGCTCGTGGGTCACCGGCACAGACGGGAGCCGTGTAGCACCATGCTGGTAGACGGTGCCCCTTCCTCCTCAAGATCAGTCGGCTCCCCGCCATCATCAGCATGGCCACTCGGCTCCTCGGGCTGATCCGGCCAGGTACCCCATCCGGACGTGTGCTCCTCCAGGGTCACATGGGCCGAACTCTCGTGGGCCGAAGGCCAGTCGACCCGAGGCTCATGGGCCCAAGACCCGTGGACCGGAGGCTCGTGGACCGGAGTGGATGTAGCCTCCTCCTCGGACGAGTCCACCCTAGCAGTCATGTGCTCGGGTGAAACAGCTGGGGGTGGCGGCGAGGAAGGTGTCGTAGCAGTCACCCTAACTCCTCTCCCACGACCACGTGCCCCACCTCCTCTCTTCCTACCTCGTCCCCTGCTGGGCACCGCGGTCGACGAAGAAGGGCCCGACGGTGTGGCCATACTGTCCAGCAACGCTCGGCGGAGAGGTGCGTCTGGAATGGAAGACCTCAGACCACGCTCCCGACCAGCGCCCACCATCTTTCAACACCTGCCATGACAAACAGTAAATGAAATTAGTACAACATAAAAAAAGACCGACATGAATAATAATATGTGTATCACTTAAGTGTATCATCATCAAGTACAACATAAAAAAAATGTAATACCTGACACTACTAATAATCTCGATCAGTATCATCAATAAATGCATAATCATCATCATCACTATAATCAATGACGGGCTCATAGGGTTCATTGGCATCAACATGTGCAAGGCCACCTTGACGTAATCGGTCAAGCATTGACAGGTCATCCGCAGCAGTAACCTCTTCTTGTTCCGGCTCTTCTTGTTCCTCCTCTGGGGTGATGTCGGATTCATTGTCGCTGTCTACTTCAATGTTTTGGGGTGAAGTATAGCGGTTCTTGAAACGCTTTTTGGAAAGACGTGTCTCTTGGAAGAATTCTCCTTCATATGTGTCTGGGTTAATGTGAGGTTCATAATCCTCTTCCTTTGGGGGAGAAAGTCTAGCACGTGGCGGCACTTCATAAACGACATCCCAACCTTTCAGATTTGGATTAGTTTGGCAGGCCCACGGTAGATAGAATACTTGGGTCGCATGTTGAGCCATAATATAGACATCAGGAACATCTAAATGAGTGCTTTGGTTGATTTCAACTAGCCCTACATGTTCATGAGTCCTTCTAGTCTCCTTCGGCTGAAACCAATAACATTTGAAGACTACGACATTCGGTGGGTTTTCACCATAGAACAGAAGTTCATAAATTTCTTCAACTCTCCCATAATACTCGGTACCTCCTTCGCCGATAGCAGATACACAAGAATTTGTTGACTTTCGGTCGGCCATAGATAGCTCTTTGCCATAGGTACGAAAGCGATACCCGTTGATGTCGTACTTGTCAAATGAACGGACCTTATAGTCAAAACCATTAGCGACTTGTCTCAATTCGGCGTCCATAGACTCTGAATTAGCCTACAAGTTTAATATGAAAGGATTGTTGCATTATGCACAAATTAGCGAATGAAATGAAATTGTCTAATAGAAATTACCGTTTGTTTGAACCAAGAGATGAAACCGGGATAGCCACCTCCTTGCTTTGCGAGAAGCTCATACTCTTCGACGGAATCCTTTTGGATCTCCGCTCCATACGAGAATATGGCGACGTATCGACTGTATGACATATCCAGGAATAAGAGTAGTTCAAAGGAAATAGAAGTTGCGAAACAATGTACAGAGAACTTACTCGATGTATGGCCGCACTTCTATCAGGTTGTTGAAGATATACAACGAAATGGTCCGCCATTCTTCGTTATCCAAAGATACTGGATGTGAAACACTAGCTGGTGCGAGATTCCCTTTGAATAGGCTGAGGTTGGATCCACCCTTTTTAGGCTCGTCGGCATTGTACTGAGGCTTCGGATTATGCAAATGACGATTTTTGGCTTCGTAGTGCGCTGTTACGAAGTTTGCCGCCTCCTCATTGATGAATGCCTCAGCCATCGATGCTTCAATTCTACGTTTATTTTTACATTTTTCTCGAAGCGTCTTCTGCATCCTCTCAGTTGGGTAGCACCAACGATTTGGCACGGGCCCCCCCAATCTTGCCTCGGTCGGGAGATGCAAAATCAAATGCTGCATTGGATTAAAGAAGCCCGGTGGAAAGATCTTCTCTAACTTGCAGATCAACTCCGGCGCCAACTCTTCCATTTCTTCTAGCACGCCAGGCGATAGTTCTTTTGCACAGAGAACACAAAAGAAATAGCTGAGTTCTGCTAGTACTAGCCATTCAACCTCAGGGATGAAGCCACGCAACATCATCGGCATTACCCGCTCAATCCATATGTGCCAATCATGACTCTTGAGACCAAATATCTTCAGTTTATCAAGATTCGCTCCCCTCTTTAGATTCGCTGCATACCCTTCGGGGAACATCAACTGTTGTTGCACCCACAAGAGAATTTCCCTCATAGCTGGCTTTCCAAGATTGAACCATGCCTTTGGCTTCGTCCAGTTCTGCTTTCCTTTCGGTTCTTTCATGTTTTGTAACGGCCTATCACATAGCGCCTCCAGATCGACTCTAGCCTTAGTATTATCCTTTGACTTCCCATCTATGCCGAACAATGTACCAAAAAGTGCCTCGGCGATATTCTTCTCAGTGTGCATCACGTCGATATTGTGTGGGCAAAGGAGGTCTTTGAAGTAAGGCAGATCCCATAAGCATGTTTTGTGAGTCCACGCGTGCTTAGTATTATACCCCTTGAAGTACCCTGGACGTTGTGGATCTGGCTCGAGAGTGTTTAACTGATCCAGGGTCTGTTGGCCTGTCAATGCAGGTGGTGCAGAGTTTTTGACAACTCTACCCTTGATGAAGTTCTTCTTGTCTTTCCTGAACTTATGGCGAGGATCCAGGAACTGTCTATGCATGTTGAAGCAAGAAAACTTGCGACCGGCCTGAAGCCAACGAAACTCAAGAGCTCCCTTGCATGTGGGGCACGGGAACCTTCCATGCACACACCAGCCAACGAATAGCGCATACGCCGGCAAGTCATGCGTCGAGTACATGTACCAGACACGCATTATGAAGTTCCGTTTGCTAAAGGCGTCGTATGTCTTGAACCCATTATCCTAGGCTTCTTGCAATTCGTCCTTAAGCGGCTGCATGTACACATTCATATTTTTGCCCGGATAGTTGGGTCCTGGAATTATCAACATCAGGAAAATGTTCTTTCTTTGCATAATCTGTCCGGGGGGGAGATTGAGTGGAAAGACAAATACGGGCCAACAACTGTATTGGGCTACCGTCATACCAAACACACTGAACCCATCCGTGCTGATGCCGACTCGAGGATGCCTCGGATCTGCCGCTTTCTCAGCATGTAATTCATCAAACTTTTTCCATGCAACACCATCCGATGTGTGTAGCATCATCAGATTCCCATCTGCATCTAGTTCGGTTCTTTTGCCTGTTTTGTGCCATGTCATCTGTCTGGCCGTCTCTTCGACCATGAAAAGACGTTGAAGTCTTGGTACGATTGGCATATACCGAAGAACACTAACGGGGATTTTGGTCTGTGTCTTCTCACCCATACCGTTGTCTACCACAATATACCTGGAAGACTTGCAAATGGGACAATAGTTCAAGTCCGCATAGTCAAGCCTAAATAAGGCACATCCTTTCTCACAGGCATGTATCTTCTCATAGGGCATCTTCAGTGCACGGAGGATTTTGTCCGACTGGTACAGGTTTGCAGGCATTACATGGCCTTTGGGTAGAAAGCGTCCAAATACTGTCGTAATTGCATCATAGCATTCTCTGCCCAAGTTGAACTGAGCCTTCAGAGCCATTACTTGTGAGATGGCATCCAACTGACAAAGCTCAGTGTGCTCGTGGAGCGGACGTTTCGAAGACTCCAACATTTCATTGAAGGCCTTTGCAGATTCCTCCATCTCCTCATCCGAATCCCGAGCATCATCATAGCCTTGCACCATGTTTTCCATCCCGGTACCATGCTCGTCGGTGCAACGACGATCCACCTTAGCTCGGTCTCGTTGGGCAGACTCACCATGAAATGTCCACACCGTATAATCGGGCGTAAAACCACTCTTCTGCAGGTGTTTGCCCATTTCAGCCTCTGTCTTCTTTTCCCAATTGCCGCACCGGAAACAGGGGCACCAGGTTTTCTTTTGGCCATTTGCAAATGCGGCTTGCACAAACCCCTTAGTTTTTGTGAACCATTCAGCGCTCCATTTGTTCTGACCAGTGTGACCGGTATACATCCAAGCACGGTCACTCATCTTGACTTTCAGAGCTACTGGACACACAACAATTATATATGTAATTCACCATGTATATATTCATCAATTGATCTACTTTGTCAATTTTATTACGTCCATGCAACCTACACTCTAATAGGTAATGATAGGTCCTAATCCCACCCGTGTATGTGTAGATTGGGTTCATTTTCCCATGCTATGCTTCGGATCCGACGCAAAATTTCGGCAGCACCTCCCCGCTGTTCTCCTGATACACGTCTCTGCAATAAACAGAGAGGATGTGTACCCGGAGAACAATAGGGGAGGCACTGACGAAATATATGCGTCGGATCCGGAGCAAAGCATATGGGAAAACGAACCCAATCTACACATAATCGGGCTGTGCATGGATAGCGTTGGACAATTCGAAAGAATCAAGGTTATAAATATGCAAATGCATGCATATTTATAACTATGACGCTTTCAAACGGGAGACACATATTGGTTACGCATACTGATGATTCAAGACACATATATAGCTAGCTATCAAGTTTCGTCGGAATAGATCAAATAATTAATGGGGGAGGAGGACTTGTCATTTGTGCTCACCCACGAACGAAGGGGCAGAGCTCGTCAAACGCACGGCGAGGTCGTCGAACACCAAACCTCGCAGCGATGAAACAACTGCACATTTAAAACTACACGATCAGCACAATTATATATGATGTTTTTCATAACAAAATCGAAAAATATATGACCTAACTAATAATTCACAAATATATGACCCCGTCGGCCTCTAGAAGGCCAAAGAACACCTTTTCGGGAGGTGTCGGTGGTCGGGGTGTCTTGTCGGTGTCGGGGTGCCGTGTCGGGGTCGGGGTGCTGTTTCGGGGTCGGGGGGTCGGGGTGTCGTGTCGATG
>NC_041392.1:5109913-5118667 GCF_002162155.2 Triticum dicoccoides
GGGGTGTCGGGGTCGGGGTTTCGGGGTCGGGGTCGGGGTCGGGGTCGGGGTTGTTGGAAATATGCCCTAGAGGCAATAATAAATATGTTATTATTATATTTCCTTGTTCATGATAATTGTCTTTTATTCATGCTATAACTGTATTATCCGGAAATCGTAATACACGTGTGAATACATAGACCACAATATGTCCCTAGTGAGCCTCTAGTTGACTAGCTCGTTGTGATCAACAGATAGTCATGATTTCCTGGCTATGGACATTGGGTGTCGTTGATAACAGGATCACATCATTAGGAGAATGATGTGATGGACAAGACCCAATCCTAAGCCTAGCATAGAGATCGTGTAGTTCGTATGCTGAAGCTTTTCTAATGTCAAGTAGTTTTTCCTTAGACCATGAGATTGTGCAACTCCCGGATACCGTAGGAATGCTTTGGGTGTACCAAACGTCACAACGTAACTGGGTGGCTATAAAGGTGCATTACAGGTATCTCCGAAAGTATCTGTTGGGTTGGCACGAATCGAGACTGGGATTTGTCACTCCGTGTAAATGGAGAGGTATCTCTGGGCCCACTCGGTAGGACATCATCATAATGTGCACAATGTGACCAAGGGGTTGATCACGGGATGATGTGTTACGGAACGAGTAAAGAGACTTGCCGGTAACGAGATTGAACAAGGTATCGGTATACCAACGATCGAATCTCGGGCAAGTAAAATACCGCTAGACAAAGGGAATTGTATACGGGATCGATTGAGTCCTTGACATCATGGTTCATCCAATGAGATCATCGTGGAACATGTGGGAGCCAACATGGGTATCCAGATCCCGCTGTTGGTTATTGACCGGAGAACGTCTCGGTCATGTCTGCATGTCTCCCGAACCCGTAGGGTCTACACACTTAAGGTTCGGTGATGCTAGGGTTATAAAGGAAGCTTGTATGTGGTTACTGAATGTTGTTCGGAGTCCCGGATGAGATCCCGGACGTCACGAGGAGTTCCGGAATGGTCCGGAGGTAAAGATTTATATATGGGAAGTCCTGTTTTGGTCACCGGAAAAGTTTCGGGCGATATCGGTAATGTACCGGGACCACCGGGAGGGTCCCGGGGGTCCACCAAGTGGGGCCACCTGCCCCAGAAGGCTGCGTGGGCCAAGTGTGGGAGGGGACCAGCCCCTAGGTGGGCTGGTGCGCCCCCCACAAGGGGTCCAAGGCGCAAGGGAGAGTGGGAGGGGGCAAACCCTAGTCCAGATGGGCCTTAAGGCCCACCTAGTGGGCGCCTCCCCTCTCTCCCCCTCTTGGCCGCCTCCCCAAGTCCCATCTAGGGCTGGCCGCACCCCTTGGGGTGGTAAACCCTAAAGGGGGCGCAGCCCCCTTCTCCCCTATATAAATAGAGGCCTGGGGCTGCCCATAACACACGAGAACCTCTCCCTCTTGGTGCAGCCCTACCTCTCTCCCTCCTCCTCCTCTCCCGTGGTGCTTGGCGAAGCCCTGCTGGACTACCACGCTCCTCCATCACCACCACGCCATTGTGCTGCTGTTGGATGGAGTCTTCCTCAACCTCTCCCTCTCTCCTAGCTGGATCAAGGCGTGGGAGACGTCACCGGGCTGTACGTGTGTTGAACGCGGAGGTGCCGTCCGTTCGGCACTAGGATCTCCGGTGATTTGAATCACGACGAGTACGACTCCTTCAACCCCGTTCTCTTGAACGCTTCCGCTTAGCAATCTACAAGGGTATGTAGATGCACTCTCCTTCCCCTCGTTGCTGGTTTCTCCATAGATAGATCTTGGTGACACGTAGGAAAATTTTGAATTTCTGCTACGTTCCCCAACAGTGGCATCATGAGCTAGGTCTATTGCGTAGATTCTTTGCACGAGTAGAACACAAAGTAGTTGTGGGCGTTGATGTTGTTCAATATGCTTACCGTTACTAGTCCAATCTTGTTTCAATGGTATTGTGGGATGAAGCGGCCCGGACCGACCTTACACGTACTCTTACGTGAGACAGGTTCCACCGATTGACATGCACTTGGTGCATAAGGTGGCTAGCGGGTGCCAGTCTCTCCCACTTTAGTCGGAACGGATTCGATGAAAAGGGTCCTTATGAAGGGTAAATAGCAATTGGCATATCACGTTGTGGTTTTGCGTAGGTAAGAAACGTTCTTGCTAGAAACCCATAGCAGCCACATAAAACATGCAAACAACAATTAGAGGACGTCTAACTTGTTTTTGCAGGGTATGCTATGTGATGTGATATGGCCAAGAAGAATGTGATGAATGATATGTGATGTATGAGATTGATCATGTTCTTGTAATAGGAATCACGACTTGCATGTCGATGAGTATGACAACCGGCAGGAGCCATAGGAGTTGTCTTTATTTATTGTATGACCTGCGTGTCATTGAAGAACGCCATGTAACTTACTTTACTTTATTGCTAAACGCGTTAGCCTTAGAAGTAGAAGTAGTCATTGGCGTGACAACTTCATGAAGAGACGATGATGGAGATCATGATGATGGAGATCATGGTGTCAAGCCGGTGACAAGATGATCATGGAGCCCCGAAGATGGAGATCAATGGAGCTATATGATATTGGCCATATCATGTCACAACTATATAATTGCATGTGATGTTTATTATGATTATGCATCTTGTTTACTTAGGACGACGGTAGTAAATAAGATGATCCCTTACAAAATTTCAAGAAGTGTTCTCCCCTAACTATGCACCGTTGCTACAGTTCGTCGCTTCTAAGCACCACGTGATGATCGGGTGTGATGGATTCTTACGTTCACATACAACGGGTGTAAGACAGTTTTACACAGCGAAAACACTTAGGGTTAACTTGACGAGCCTAGCATGTGCAGACATGGCCTCGGAACACGAAGACCGAAAGGTCGAGCATGAGTCGTATAGTAGATACGATCAACATGAAGATGTTCACCGATGATGACTAGTCCGTCTCACGTGATGATCGGACACGGCCTAGTTGACTCGGATCATGTAATCACTTAGATGACCAGAGGGATGTCTATCTGAGTGGGAGTACATAAGATGAACTTAATTATCGTGAACATAGTCAAAAGACCTTTTGCAAATTATGTCGTTAGCTCGCGCTTTAGTTCTATTGTTTTAGATATGTTCCTAGAGAAAATATAGTTGAAAGTTGATAGTAGCGATTATGCGATCAGTAGAAAGCTTATGTCCTTAATGCACCGCTCAGTGTGCTCAACCCCAAACGTCGTTTGTCGATGTTGCGAACATCGAACATACACGTTTTGATAACTACGTGATAGTTCAGTTAAATGGTTTAAGTAGAGGCACCAAAGACGTTTTTCGAAACGTCGCGGAACATATGAGATGTTTCGAGGGCTGAAATTGAGATTTCAGGCTCGTGCCCACGTCAAGAGGTATAAGACCTCCGACGATTTTCTTAGCCTGCAAACTAAGGGAGAAAAGCTCAATCATTGAGCTTGTGCTCAGATTGTCTGAGTGCAACAATCACTTGAATCGAGTGGGAGTTAATCTTCCAGATGAGATTGTGATGTTTCTCCAAAGTCATTACCACCAAGCTGCTAGAGCTTCGTGATGAACTATAACATATCAGGGATAGATATGATGATCCTTAAGGTATTCACGATGTTTGACACCGCGAAAGTAGAAATCAAGAAGGAGCATCAATTGTTGATGGTTGGTGAAACCACTAGTTTCAAGAAGGGCAAGGGAACAAAGGGATACTTCATGAAACGGCAATTCAGCTGCTACTCTAGTGAAGAAACCCAAGGTTGAACCCAAACCCGAGACTAAGTGCTTCTGTAATAAAGGGAACAACCATTGGAGCAGAATTACCCTAGATACTTGGTAGATGAGAAGGCTGGCAAGGTCGATAGAAGTATATTGGATATACATTATGATTAATGTGTACTTTACTAGTACTCCTAGTAGCACCAGGGTATTAGATACCGGTTCGGTTGCTAAGTGTTAGTAACTCGAAATAAAAGAGCTACGGAATAAACGGAGACTAGCTAAAGGTGAGCTGACGATATGTGTTGGAAATGTTTCCAATGTTGATATGATCAAGCATCGCACGCTCCCTCTACCATCGAGATTGGTGTTAAAACCTGAATAATTGTTATTTGGTGTTTGCGTTGAGCATAGACATGATTGGATTATGACTATCGCAATACGGTTATTCATTTAAAGAGAATAATGGTTACTCTATTTATTTGAATAATACCTTCAATGGTCTTGCACCTAAAATGAATGGTTCATTGAAATCTCGATCGTAGTGATACACATTTTCATGCCAAAAGATATAAGATAGTAATGATAGTACCACTTACTCGTGGCACTGCCATGTAAGTCATATTGGTGTAAAACGAATGAAGGAGCTCCATGTTGATGGATCTTTGAACTCACTCGTTTTTGAAAAGTTTGAGACATGCGAACCATGTCTATTGGTGTATACGCATGAAGAAACTCCATGCAGATGGATCATTTGGACTCACTTGATTTTGAATCACTTGAGATATGCAAATCGTACCACATAGGCAAGATGACTGAAAAGCCTCGGTTTCACTAAAATGGAACAAGATAGCAACTTGTTGGAAGCAACACATTTTGATGTGTGCAGTCCAATGAGTGCTGAGGCATGCAGTGAATATCGTTATGTTCTTACTTCACAGATGATTCGAGTAGATGTTGAGTATATTTACTTGATGAAACACAAGTCTGAATTATTGAATGGTTCAAGTAATTTCAGAGTGAAGTAGAAGATCATTGTGACAAGAGGATATAATGTCTATGATATGATCATAGAGATGAATATCTGAGTTACGAGTTTTGGCACACAACTAAGACATTGTGGAAATTGTTTCACAATTAATACCGCCTGGAACACCATAGTGTGATGGTGTGTCCGAACATCATAGTTGCACCCTATTGGATATGGTGGGTACCATGATGTCTCTTATCAAATTACCACTGTCATTCACGGGTTAGGCATTAGAGACAACCACATTCACTTTAAATAGGGCACCACGTAATTCCGTTGAGACGACACCGTTTGAATTATGGTTTGGAGAAACCTAAGCTGTCGTTTCTTAAAAGTTTGGGGCTGCGACGCTTATGTGAAAAGTTTCAGGATTGATAAGCTCAAACCCAAAGCGGATAAAATGCATCTTCATAGGACACCCAAAACAGTTGGGTATACCTCCTAATTCAGATCCGAAAGCAATATGGATTGTTTCTTGAATCGGGTCCTTTCTCGAGGAAAAGTTTGTCTCGAAAGAGTTTAGTGGGAGGATGGTGGAGACTTGATATGGTTATTGAACCATCACTTCAACCAGTGTGTATCAGGGCACAGGAAGTTGTTCATGTGGCACCTACACCAATTGAAGTAGAAGCTTATGATAGTGATCATGAAGTTTCGGATCAAGTCACTGCCGTACCTCGTAGGGTGACAAGGATACCTACTACTTCAGAGTGGTACAGTAATCCTGTCTTGAAGGTCATGTTGCTAGACAACAATGAACCTACGAGCTATGGAGAAGCGATGGTGGGCCCAAATTCCGACAAATGGTTAAGAAACCATGAAATCTGAGATAGGATCCATGTATCAGAACAAAGCATGGACTTTGGTGGACTTGCCCGATGATCGGCAAGCCATTGAGATAAATGGATCTTTAAGAAGAAGACGGACGTGGATGGTGATGTCACCGTCTATGAAACTCGACTTGTGGCGAAGAGTTTTTCACAAGTTCAAGGAGTTGACTACGATGAGATTTTCTCATCCGTAGCGATGCTTAAGTCCGTCGGAATCATGTTAGCATTAGCTGCATTTATGAAATCTGGCAGATGGATGTCAAGACAAGTTTCCTTACCAGTTTTCGTAAGGAAAGATTGTATGTGATACAATCAGAAAGGTTTTGTCGATCCTAAGGATGCTGAAAGGTATGCTGGCTCCAGCGATCCTTCTAAGGACTGGAGTAAGCATCTTGGAGTTGGAATGTGCGCTTTGATGAGATGATCAAAGATTTTGGGTTTATACAAAGTTTATGAGAAACTTGTATTTCCAAAGAAGTGAGTGGGAGCACTATAGAATTTCTGATGAGTATATGTTGTTGACATATTGTTGATCAGAAATGACGTAGAATTTCTGGAAAGCATATAGGGTTATTTTGAAAGTGTTTTTCAATGGAAAGCCTGGATTAAGCTACTTGAGCATTGAGCATCAAGATCTATAAGGATAGATCAAAACACTTAATGGTACTTTCAAATGAGCACATACCTTGACATGATCTTGAAGGTGTTCAAGATGGACCAGTCAAAGAAGGAGTTCTTGCCTGAATTGTAAGGTACGAAGTTAAGACTTAAAGCTCGACCACGGCAGAAAAGAGAGAAAGGACGAAGGTCGTCCCCTATGCTTAAGACGTAGGCTCTTCAGTATGCTATGCTGTGTACCGCACCTGAAGTGTGCCTTGCCATGAGTCAGTCAAGGGGTACAAGAGTGATCCATGAATGGATCACAGGACAGCGGTCAAAGTTATCCTTAGTAACTAGTGGACTAAGGAATTTTCCCGATTATGGAGGTGGTAAAAGAGTTCGTCGTAAAAGGTTACGTCGATGCAAGCTTAACACCTATCCGGATAGCTCTGAGTAGAGATACCGGATATGTATAATGGAGCAACAATTTAGAATAGCTCCAAGTAGAACAGTTATTTGGAATAGCTCCAAATAGAGCGTGGTAGCTGCATCTAGGAGATGGCATAGAGATTTGTAAAGCACATACGGATCTGATTGTTGCAGACCCGTTGACTAAAACCTCTCTCACAAGCAAAACATGATCAAACCCAGAACTCTTGGGTGTTAGTCACATGGGGATGTGACCTTGAGTGTTAATCACATATCGATGTGAACTGGATTATTGACTCCAGTGCAAGTGGGAGACTGTTGGAAATATGCCCTAGAGGCAATAATAAATATGTTATTATTATATTTCCTTGTTCATGATAATTGTCTTTTATTCATCCTATAACTGTATTATCCGGAAATCGTAATACACGTGTGAATACATAGACCACAATATGTCCCTAGTGAGCCTCTAGTTGACTAGCTCGTTGTGATCAACAGATAGTCATGATTTCCTGGCTATGGACATTGGATGTCGTTGATAACGGGATCACATCATTAGGAGAATGATGTGATGGACAAGACCCAATCCTAAGCCTAGCATAGAGATCGTGTAGTTCGTATGCTGAAGCTTTTCTAATGTCAAGTATTTTTTCCTTAGACCATGAGATTGTGCAACTCCCGGATACCGTAGGAATGCTTTGGGTGTACCAAACGTCACAAGGTAACTGGGTGGCTATAAAGGTGCATTACAGGTATCTCCGAAAGTATCTGTTGGGTTGGCACGAATCGAGACTGGGATTTGTCACTCCGTGTAAACGGAGAGGTATCTCTAGGCCCACTCGGTAGGACATCATCATAATGTGCACAATGTGACCAAGGGGTTGATCACGGGATGATGTGTTATGGAACGAGTAAAGAGACTTGCCGGTAACGAGATTGAACAAGGTATCGGTATACCGACGATCGAATCTCGGGCAAGTAAAATACCGCTAGACAAAGGGAATTGTATACGGGATCGATTGAGTCCTTGACATCGTGGTTCATCCGATGAGATCATCGTGGAACATGTGGGAGCCAACATGGGTATCCAGATCCCGCTGTTGGTTATTGACCGGAGAACGTCTCGGTCATGTCTGCATGTCTCCCGAACCCGTAGGGTCTACACACTTAAGGTTCGGTGACGCTAGGGTTATAAAGGAAGCTTGTATGTGGTTACTGAATGTTGTTCGGAGTCCCGGATGAGATCCCGGACGTCACGAGGAGTTCCGGAATGGTCCGGAGGTAAAGATTTATATATGGGAAGTCCTGTTTTGGTCACCGGAAAAGTTTCGGGCGATATCGGTAATGTACCGGGACCACCGGGAGGGTCCCGGGGGTCCACCAAGTGGGGCCACCTGCCCCAGAAGGCTGCGTGGGCCAAGTGTGGGAGGGGACCAGCCCCTAGGTGGGCTGATGCGCCCCCCACAAGGGGTCCAAGGCGCAAGGGAGAGTGGGAGGGGGCAAACCCTAGTCCAGATGGGCATTAAGGCCCACCTAGTGGGCGCCTCCCCTCTCTCCCCCACTTGGCCGCCTCCCCAAGTCCCATCTAGGGCTGGCCGCACCCCTTGGGGTGGGAAACCCTAAAGGGGGCGCAGCCCCCTTCTCCCCTATATAAATAGAGGCCTGGGGCTGCCCATAACACACGAGAACCTCTCCCTCTTGGTGCAGCCCTACCTCTCTCCCTCCTCCTCCTCTCCCGTGGTGCTTGGCGAAGCCCTGCTGGACTACCACGCTCCTCCATCACCACCACGCCGTTGTGCTGCTGTTGGATGGAGTCTTCCTCAACCTCTCCCTCTCTCCTTGCTGGATCAAGGCGTGGGAGACGTCACCGGGCTGTACGTGTGTTGAACGCGGAGGTGCCGTCCGTTCGGCACTAGGATCTCCGGTGATTTGAATCACGATGAGTACGACTCCTTCAACCTCGTTCTCTTGAACGCTTCCGCTTAGTGATCTACAAGGGTATGTAGATGCACTCTCCTTCCCCTCGTTGCTGGTTTCTCCATAGATAGATCTTGGTGACACGTAGGAAAATTTTGAATTTCTGCTACGTTCCCCAACAGGGGTCGGGGTCGGGGTGTCGGG
>NC_041392.1:5119724-5134372 GCF_002162155.2 Triticum dicoccoides
GGCGACGGGGCGGGGGGCGCTGGGGCGGCGGTGGCGGGGTGGTGCGACGGGGCTGGCGAGAGGTGGGAGAGAAAGAGAGAGGGGGGTGGGGCGCGGCCCCGTTAACGTTACGTGGGGCCCTCCCTCTTTGCCGTCCGCCACCCTTTGCCGTCCGCCTTCTTGCTCTTTGCCGTCCGCTAGCGGACGGCAAAGAGGGGGCCCGTTAGGTTTTTCTTTTTGCAGCTCGTCAGTGGGGCCCCTCCCTCTTTGTCGTCCGCTAGCCGACGGCAAAGAATCTTTGCCATCCGCTAGCAGACGGCAAAGAACTGGCTGATGGCAAACTTGGTCTTTGCCATCAGCCAGTTCTTTGACGTCTGCTTTTTGGAAGCTGATGGCAAAGAGCTTCTTTGCCGTCCGCTAGCGGACGGCAAAGAACTGGCAGATGGCAAAGTAGCTTCCAGTAGTGCGACGCGTTGGTGCCGTAGACAACACACGCAGTTCTGGCTGTGCATGATGAGAGACCTGAGTCAACCATGGAAGCCGTGAGGCACGTTGTGCTGACAAAGAACTATGCTGAGCTAATTGATGAAGCGTGCAAGAATGATGAGACAGCGAGAGTCGCAGAAAAACACAGGAAAGCACCGAAAAGAGAGCTTGATGAGATCAAGAAGAGGAAAGCTGAGGAAGCCTTACACCAGTTCCCCCGCACATCAAGTGTGCCTTCATCCACGGGGCCATCATCTGAAAACTCGGAGATAGGATCTGGAACAGCAAGCACACAGACCTAGGTCAGGAACCCACCCCATTCTATCACAAAGGGTCGTCCAAGAGAGATAAGGTACAAGTCGGGATTGGAGATCCAAGCAAAACACAAGAAAACGAAGAAAGGGGCGGGCAATCCATGAGCAAAAATTAGGGCGATGTGACATGGTCCTTGTGGACAGTTTGTTTTGTACCCTATATGATGAGAATTTTTTTAAAAAAAATTGGGAGAATGACTCTTGAGGGGCATCAGAAGTGGAAGGAAAATTCATTGAATGGATAAATGCAGTTGCCATGTTATGGGTACTTAATCTGCCATGTTATGTGTAGTTAATCTGCCATGTTATGCGTAGTTGGTCTGCCATGCTATTTTATACTAAATATGCCATGCTATTTTATACTAAATATGACATGCTATTTTATAGTAAATATGTCATGCTAGTTGTACTGGATCTGCCATTTTAGTTGTACTGGATCTGCCATGTTAGTTGTACTGTATCTGCCATGTTAATTATGCTGGATCTGTCATGTTGGTTGTACTGTATCTACCATGTTAGCTGTACTGAAAATATACCATGGTGTTTGTAATGACTCTGCATGGCATATATTTCCATGACAATACGACACGGTTTAGAGACACATAGTGTGTTGTGTGCAAATGTATGGAAAACAAGTTGGAAAAATCATAACGTGCATAAACCGCAGCAAAGGTTGTGGCTACATGATCAACCTATCCATGCTAGCCGGTGCAGTTAGTGATGAAAAAGAAGAAGCAAAACAGCCAAAATGAAAAACGACGATGACTTTCACTACCCATGTCTGATGAACTACATTTGCCATCTTTTTTAAAACATCATAGACGCATTCGAAACAGCAAACCGGTGCTAGAAACGATGAAACCATTGTAATAATGACAAACATAAAAACATATCTGCTGTAACGCCTAAAATAGGTTCATGTCCACACATGTATTACAGAAACTATTCAAATGTCGCTCACACACCACCACTACATAGTTAGGCTACGCGGGGTTGCAGTCATAACATAGCACACAAACATAGTTTTCAACGAGAAACAAAGAGATAGTACCTTACATTCCTCCGCAACAGAATGTAAGGTATGCGTTCGGTGTGTAACACCACGTGATCACTTGTACTTCTTGATGACTTTCTTGACAGCTTCCTCCACGAACTCGCGTGCTCCGGACCGCTTGTTGAAATCTTCATTCATCAACCAGTTCCATGTGTAGATTTTCCGGAGCTCAACGACCGTTGCAGCTGTGATAGGGGGGACAATTCTGCCTTCCCACTTTGCAAAGTATTCCAGCGCGTGAAAGCCACAGTCCATCCTGCACGAGGAAAAGAGTCAGGTAAACACGCAAAAAGGACAGTCGTAACAAAGATAGACTTCAATTCAGATGTGACAACAAAAGAGGGGTTGGATTGATGTAAATGGCACATGAAGGAAGGAAGAAATTACGTGTTCCCTTGCTTCGCAGTCGCCACATACTCAGTCGGGAAATGCCTGATCTGGACCTTTGAATGTTTGTAGTGACGGTTCCATGTCTCTTTGAGGTTGTTAATGAAGAATTTGGCATGCGTAGTAAGGTTTGCATCAGCTTCCGAACGGATTGAATCAAGCACCTCAAAACGTTGGTTCTTCAGGTCAAGACAGATCGCATAGTGGTGACCACACTTGTCGCGTGGGTCATGTGGTGCAAGCTCCTGGAACATGGGGAACATGACCTGCATTTAAAAGTGAAGAAATGAGAAGCAGAGTTCACGTAAAGAACAACAGAGGGACAAAAAAATTAGAATCACGTAGAATGTTTGGTTATGGGTGGGGGTAGTTGAAAGAAAGTTGCCGTCCATGTATGAACAAAATGTGTCGTGTATTTTACTATCAAGTTGTCACATAGTTTACACGGGATGCAAAAAACAAGAAGTCAGTGTGCACGGCAGTTGTTGCCACATGAAAACATTTGCCACATAAACACAAAGTGCAGATGGTGGCAAAAAACCACACCATGTGAAAAAACATTGCAGACAGGGAAGGACTACTCACATATTTCTTCAGTGTGAGCTTGAATTCACCGTGTTGAGCAAAATTCTTTCTCAGGATTTTGTGGTGGAAGTCACCATCCCATATTTTGTAAGTCACACTGTAATGCATGATTATCTTGTCGGCACACACATCGGTGTGATTGTTGATGTAGTCGATCCCGCATGCAACTACATTCATCGACATTTTACCGTTTGGCCTCACGGACTCGGCAAGATCACCCAGCTCGACGTACGTCGCTCCGCACTGAATGACTTTGGTTCTGTCCAAACATAAGCTGTATGAAAACGACATGACATGGAATAATCATGCCTACTAAGTAAAAAATACATGAAAGTACGAAGAAGATGAATGGTAAAAAAGGAGCAAAGCAAAATGAGAGATTATGGGATGTGGTCGTTTACGCTTTTAGCTCCTTCATGTGCTTGCTATTGGCCCTCGCATTTCCAAACCGCTTGACAATATCGTACAGCTGGGTCTGTTCCTTAGTGGCCCTGAATTCGGGCTCGTAGTCTTCCGCGGGAGGTGGGTGAACTACCCTCTGCTGCCTCACAGAACCAGGAGTGGCACTCCTAATGGTATCCTCAGATATCGTATATGCAGGCATGTTGGAACTTGATTGCCCTTGCCCACGTGAGGACCTCCTCTGCAATGCTGCCTCCTCAATCATGCGGTAAGCTTCGTCAAGTGACGATGAAATCTCCTCAGGGGTGATTGCAATGATAAAAAAAGTGGGTTAGGATACCTAAAAAATCAAAAACAGATGGATTGTGAGAAGATAGGGTGCATGATGTGAGATGTAGGTAGAAAAAGTGGGGCAGTTGCCATGTGTTGTCCAACTACAGTGGCCATGTCATAGCAACTACAATTGCCATGTAGTTGCACTGTAGTTGCCATCTAGTTGGACTGTAGTTGCCATGTCACAGCAACTACATTTGCATGTTGTGTCAACTCCATTTGCCATGTGATTGCCGTATGAAAAATGCAGCATGGAAACAAAAAATGCAGGCGACATGGTGTGGCAAATCCAGTTGCCATGTGTAATGCACTATATTTGCCATGTGACAGCAACTACAGTTGCCATGTTGAATCAACTTCAGTTCCACGTGGTTGCCCAAATGTCAAAATGTAGCATGGCAGCAAAAGAAATATAGGTGACATGGTACATCAAATTCAGTTGCCATGTCATCACATGTCAGTTGCCATCACAAGTGAGAACCCCCAAAAAATATGATTGGGACAAAAGTCAAACTACAAAGATGTATACAAGAAAAATCATAAGGACATGACAAGTGTACCTTGCACAATCGGTTCTGCGAACTTGACAGCCTTCCTGCCCTCGACCATTGGCTGCGCCATCATTGCGGGCATGCCTCCTAGGAAAGCAACGGCAACTGGCATAGGATCTTGCACCACCGGTTGATCTTGACTGATGCCAAGGCTGAAGCTCGGTGGGGTAAAGGCCATTGGGTGCCTCTCATTCCTACTGGCCGGACCACGAACGACTTGCGGGGCAGAATCCAAGGGTGAAAGATCGACAAACATATCTGAATCGGCCGCTACAGAATGATCGGCCTTATTTGTAGGGCGGGGCGTGTTGTCAGCGGTATCAGCCGCAACTTTCATGACAATCTTCTTGTTTGGGCTGTAGGGGACACCGACATTGACTGGGAGCCTGGAAGTGCGCAGATTTATGCTGGGGATTTCCACTGCGGGTAAAGACGCAGTCTGCTCTGGTTTTTCACCTGCGTCACTCGTGCCCGGCTTGACTCCTGCATCAGTTGTGCTCCGGTCTTCCGGTTTCTCCATCACATTGCTTTTGGCAGGTGGCGGGAATAGTGTGGACGCAGCAACATAACCAGACTCGTCTCTCCTTCTCCTAGCTACAGCCGGTGTGTTGGGTATGTCTGTTGGTTGCTTGCGGGGGCTACGACGCCTAGGTGGAAGACCAGCACGCGAAACAGTCGCCTTAGCAGTATCTGCACTGACAGGAGCTGGAGCTGTTATGCCAGGACTCTCACCTGTAGATGGCATATCCTTGTGAACTGCCGCCTCGGCCGCTTCTGTCGTGGACACAGGAGTGCCACCACGCACGCGCTTGGAATCAGTGTCAGATGAGCGGGAATCTTCCTTGCTTAGGTTCGTCTCGAGAGCGTCCACTTCAACACTTGCTAATGGGGTGGCATGGCTCACAGCAGCATCCTTCATTGCCAGAAGAGTTGGCAATATTTCAGCTGTCCTGGCAGATACCGACTCGTCACTCCCCGATGTACGGATGCCTGTTGTTCTAGCATGCACATCTGCAGCCGGCGGAGATGGTCGGCCACTTGCATCAGAGTTGGTGGGAGCGGTCAACGGTGCAGCAGCAGTATTGTCGCCTGGTGCCTCATGTACATCTGAGTTGCCCCCTGTTGACAACTTTGAATGCAGGCGTTCGAGCGGGTCCTTACTGATATGCTTGGCCCCGCGCGTAGTAGTCTTCTTCACCCTGAAAAAAAAGCACACGAAAAAGGTATTAAAAAGTGAACAAAAATATGTTTGCCTTGGTAGAAATCTTAAAAAAATGAGAAACAAGTGGAAAAGCTGGTAGTTGCCATGTAAGGGGAACGTGAGTTGCCATGTGTCATAATTAGCAGTTGCCATGTTAGCCAAAATTGAAGAATGATAAAAATGTCTGATCTGCCATGAATGCAATTTCAAACCTAGGTGTGGGATGAGCTCACAAGCCAACGGTGAAGATGGTAGTTGCCATTAGGTACATAAAGTTACCATTTGGCCTAGATTCTAGTTGCCATGTAAAAACAATAGGAGTTGCCATACACTTAAAAAGGAAGGAAAAAATCATTTGGAGAACAGCAGTTGCCACGTGGGGGGCGATGATAGAAGACAATGTGACAAGCTAAACGGATGCATTGGAAAATCAAGAAAGTATAGCGCTATGTCAATGAAGGCGGATGAAAAAACCTACTTCCTGACTGCCTTCCTCATATCTGGCAACACGACAGGATCCCCGGTGTTGGTCATCGTCGTGTGAGGAGATGACCTAGTGGAAGGGGTGTCACCGGCAATGGGGCGACTTTGTTCAACCGAGCAGAAACATGGGTTGGTGTTGGCGCTTGTTTCTTCGTAACTGCTCGTCCACCAGCTGTCGGCTCGCTCCACATATGAGATGGAGGAAAAAAGGTGGCAATTGTCAGACAGCAAACTCGTTGCCGCGCTTGACAAAAACAAGTGCAAAAAGAGGATGAGTCTATTCGAAGAAAATAGACAAAGCAAAAAACTAAAATAAAAGTCGAACCTCTTCCTGGCAGCTACGGGGTCGATCCTAGACCTCTTGCCAGCAGAACCCTGCCCAACACCCTCTGGAGCCCTCCCCCTCTTTGATGGCAAAACCCCCACGCCTCTCGCAGCCGTGTGTTGTTTCACTTTCTTCGGTTGGGGGACATCTGTTGCATCCTTGCCCTTGTTACCACCTGCGTGAACTTCAGCATGATCATCATCATCGGTGTCCTCTTGCACATTCTCCATGACATCGTCGTCATCCTGGCTGAGACCAGCATCTCCACCTAGTTCATCTTGTGTGTCAGCAGGCTCTTGGGAACTGTTGTAGTCATACCGGCCACGGCAACCAGTTGGACGATGTGTATGTTCTGGGACAAACGAAGTGAACTGCCTCGCAACCGCGTCGCTGTCAGAGCCACTGAGGGACGTCCACCCCTCAACCAACTTCCCGATCAAGCCGGTCATTCCAGATGGAAACTGCCCTATTAGATGCTCAACAGGTGCCCTCGCCTATGCATGAAACAAAGAAGCATCAATGACCACCGTATTGCAATCACTTGCACGACATCAAAAAATACTCCACGGCAAACCATAGATGTAGATCTTTTGATTACCTCGGCAGGGCAAGACGGAGCTGAGTACACGTCCATCCACTTTCCAAAGTTTTGAGGCCCCACAAACACGCTGTAGTCTATAGCATGTTTGGCCATCAGCTGGAAAGAACAAAGAAAGAAAAAAAAAGCTAGGACGTAAGAGAGAGAATGTAAGTTTAAGCACGAATGAAAAGGGTTGCCATGTGGAATGAGACATGGATACAGTACTCAGGAAGCCATGGATAACAAAGGTAGTCATCTCTTATGACCCACAGACGGTTGCCTCATGCCAATTTGTAGGCATGCCGTGTGGGCAAAGAAACCAGAACTAACCTGCAGTTTTTCATATGTGGTGTTAGTAGCCTTGTCTGCGGCAAGCACAGCCTTGACAGCGTTGATAGTCCATGCAAAAACAGCAAACTTGTGCGCAGGCGGCGGGCCTCCTGTCCCAGTGAAATCCACGGTGGACAGGTCAAGACAGTCGACGTACATGAGCTGATGCAAAACAATTTTAAAAAGAAATAAATATCAGTTGCCATCATGGGTACTGTGTGGAGGAAAACAGGATAATATATGTTCCCATGATAATCAAGTTGAGGTGCATGAAAAAAATAGAAGAAGAAGAAGAAAATGCCATCTCCATGTGCTAATTGCCATCATAGTGTGATAGCAGTTGCCATCTTGTTATGATGGCAGTTGCCATCATAGTATGATGACAGTTGCCATACTAATATGATGGGAGTTGCCATATTGTCATTATGCCCGTTGCCATATTGTCATTGTGGCAGCTGCCATCTTGATATAATCAGGTTGCCATCTTGTTATGATCAGGTTGCCATGCATGAATAAAAGTGTGTTAAAAATAGTATTCACAGAAAGAACTGGTAAAAAATACCATTAAATGCAGTCGACAACCCTTTTGGTACATCTTGCTTGAGAATGCATCGTGCAGGAAGTCGGCAATAAACTTACACCAATTCATGTTCTTCACATTTCCCAAATCCGCCTGCACCACACAAAATTTCAGGACAAAAAAAAGATTGCCGCATCAGAAATCAAATGGAAAAAACATCAGAAAACGCTGGCAGTCACTAGCTTTACACATGACATCGGAGCCAAAAAGATCAACGGAAAATGAAGTAGTAAAGATGGATCATTCACCAGGATGGGGAAGCATTTATTGCTTGGGCGAAGAGAGGTGGTCGGCGCGAAAACAGCTGAGATGAGGTACATGAGTAGCTTCATCTTGAAAACATCTCCATGCGTCGTCATGGCCTGCAGTGAATCTGCCACTGCGGACGTGTTCGGCATGGATTCAGACCCAGGAAACAAACGGGGGAACAGCGCTTCCTCGATCTCATTGTTGACCTCGTATGGGACTTTCATATGTCCATGAGGCACACCCAAAGTGCAGAACACGGATTCCTCATTCAACGGTAGTCTTCCACGTCCCGGAATCACGAATTCCCTGGAGGCAGGGTCGTAGATCTCACCAAGTCAGTCGCATACAGGGTTGAAAAGGTTCGTGCGCCGGACATCCATCATAGACTGCATACCCATCTCAACAGCAGCCCCCTTCTGATCGTCGGTGAATTTGTCAGTCAACGCAGTCAGTCGTTCCTGGGAGGCTCTGTTGCGAATACGTTTCTTGTTCTACAAAAAACAGACAAAAAGTGATCAGTTTTTGCCATGTTTTTGCAAACAGTGATTAGTTGTTGCCATGTTTTGCAATGTCATGAAATTTTAGTTCGTGCCAGACAACTGCAAGCTCGAGGTGTCAACCAGTAACATAAATCAGGAGGAAGGGGGGATGTGCGAACATTTACCTCATCACCCTCTTTTCTCCGTCCAGTTGCCCGATTACGCTGTGGTGGATCCATGAAATCATCATCATCGTTTTGATGATCGCCACGAGCCATTCTGCTGAGATAGGAACAAACCAAATTGTCATGGTGGTCAGCCAAAAACTTGCCACATGCAAAGCATATGTATAGCATCTGACAGAATTGATATGCAAATTTGGTTGCCACATTATGCAGCTAATTTGCCACACTGTCTTATCTGCAGAATGGCAACAGACAGTGTGTTCACATTCTATTCGCCACATGAATATACTATCCAAGTGGCAACAGGCACACTTGATGTGCACATTAGTTGTCGTCCAGTGCAGTTGGCTCCTGAAACTACATTGACTACCGATTTTGGCAACTATCAAAGTGTGGTAACTATCACAAATCATTCAGAAAAATTAGATGCCACAATAAAAAGCATGTTTGTGGCTACTATCACAGTAATTCAGCAAATTTAGTTGCCACATGGAAGAGCGTGCGTGTGGCAACTATCACAGTCATTCAATAAAAATAGTTGCCCCATGTGAAAGCTTATATGTGGCAACTAGCACAGTCATTTCAGTAATTTGTTGCCACAAAGGGGAAACACATTTGTGGCAACTATCACATTTGTTCAGGGAGTTAGTTGCCACACAATCATGATAGTTAATGAAACTATCAAATTCGCCTCCTACTACAGTTTCAAAACCCAACTAACTAGATCTAGGGTTCAATGGCAACTACCGCGACTTCAAATTCACCCTCAAAATTCTCCCACGAACTGACTGCAAACACAAATTCGAACCAAATACGCATCAAACAAACCGGGAGACACCTGCCCAATCCATAGGCAATACTAGTGCGTGCCTCTGAACAAGCATAACCACACCGACGATGCCGCCGCCGGGGCCGCGACGAAACTGCCCAGTGCCACCAAAAACGGCTAACAGACGACTTCGGCGCCGGCGGGAACGCCGATGCATCGCTGAATCGTCTGAATCTCTACGAATCTCGATCGAGGAATCGAACAGGGAGGGAAGGGGGGAAAATGCAGGAAGGGATTGCGGGAGTTGTAGCGAGCATTACCTTCAACCCGCAGGCGCTCCGGTGAAGCCGCTCCGTTCCGGCGAGCCCCACCAACGGCCACGAACACCGTCGATTCTTCCGCCTCCGCCGTCGCCTTCTCTCCTCGCCTTCTCCTCCAATGGTTTGAAATGCGAGTGGGTTGTGCCAGTAACTGCGGTGCGGGTGAGTAAATGGAACCGTGACGGAGAGGGGGCAGAGGTGTGCGACGTGTTTGACCTCAACCGCGATCGGAGCGTGGCGTGCGGGCGCATTGCAGTTCCACCGCACGCCTCCGAGTGGCAACCGCTGACCGCGGGATGGCAACCAACATGCGGGCGAACTGTCTCGCACACCGCACACGCGCCTCGTCCTACGTGGCGCAGAAAACCGGCCGGTTTGTTCCAAGATTCGTGCAAACAGCTGCCAACGGAGATGTTTGCGTGTGGTCGGGATGGTGAACGCCCACACGTGTGGGCATTAACATTTCCATAAATCTTTGATGAACTTGAATGAGATTGAGGGGCTAGAGCAGATCTTGTTTCATGGGATAAGGCCAACAAAGTGGTCACTACATGTCACATGGTATTTGAGCCCGCCCAGCATTTTGTCTCATCACTTGCTGTCGGAGCGCGGCCATGGATCTTCTCTTCTGTATATTTACGTGACGCCATCATCCTCTCCTCCCTACCTACCGCCCATCACGCGCACCACGAGTCCAAAATCTAGACGCACGCATGGGGCACGAGATGGTGGCATCCAACGGCAACGGCACCGCCGGCGGCCGGAGGACGGCGACCAAGCCGCACGCCGTGGTGATCGCGTACCCGTACCAGGGCCACGTCATCCCCGCGGCGCACCTCGCCCTGCGCCTCGCCGCGCGCGGCTTCGCGGTCACCTTCGTCAACACCGAGTCCGTGCACGAGCAGACCGCGCGCGCCCTCGGCGTCGACCGCCACCGCTATGACATCTTCGCCGGCGCGCGCGCCTCCTCGGGCCACAAGGAGGAGCCGCTCGACGTGCGGTACGAGCTGCTCAGCGACGGCTTCCCGCTCGGCTTCGACCGCTCGCTCAACCACGACCAGTTCAAGGAGGGCGAGCTGCACGTGCTCGCCGCGCACGTCGAGGACCTGCTCCGCCGCGTCGTCGTCGACCCGGCCTCCACCTGCCTCGTCGCCGACACCTTCTTCGTCTGGCCGGCGACCCTGGCCAGGAAGTTCGGCGTGCCGTACGTGTCCTTCTGGACCGAGCCGGCCCTCATCTTCAACCTCTACTACCACATGGACCTGCTCGCGGAGCACGGCCACTTCAACTCCGCCAAGGGCCCGCCGCGGAAGGACACCATCACGTACGTCCCCGGCGTGCCGGCGATCGAGCCGCACGAGCTCATGTCCTACCTGCAGGACACGGACGCCACCAGCGTCGTGCACCGCATCATCTTCAAGGCCTTCGACGAGGCCCGGCGCGCCGACTACGTGCTCTGCAACACCGTCGAGGAGCTGGAGCCGTCCACCGTCGCCGCGCTGCGCGCCGAGAAGCCCTTCTACGCCGTCGGCCCCATGGGCTTCCCCCGCGGCGCCGGCGCCAGCGGCGGCGGCGTCGCCACCTCCATGTGGGCCGAGTCCGACTGCTCCCAGTGGCTGGACGCGCAGCCGCCGGGCTCCGTGCTCTACGTCTCCTTCGGCAGCTACGCGCACGTCACCCGGCAGGAGCTGCACGACATCGCGGCCGGGGTGCTGGCCAGCGGCGCCAGGTTCCTGTGGGCGATGCGCCCCGACATCGTCAGCTCCGACGACCCGGACCCGCTGCCCGAGGGCTTCGCGGCGGCCTCCGCCGGCCGCGGCCTCGTCGTGCCGTGGTGCTGCCAGGTGGAGGTGCTCGCCCACGCCGCGCTCGCCGGCTTCCTCACGCACTGCGGCTGGAACTCCGTCCTCGAGAGCGTGTGGGCCGGCGTGCCCATGCTCTGCTTCCCGCTGCTCACCGACCAGTTCACCAACCGGCGGCTCGTCGTGCGCGAGTGGCGCGTCGGCGTGCCCATCGGCGACCGCAGCAAGGTGTTCCCCGACGAGGTGAGCGCCAGGATCCAGGGCGTCATATCCGGTCAAGAGGGCCAGCAGCTCCGCCAGGCGCTCAGGAAGGTGACGGCCAAGCTCAAGGCCGCCGCGGCGCCCGGCGGGTCGTCGCAGAGGAGCTTCGACGACTTCGTCGACGAGCTCACCCACCGCTGCGGCGGCGGCGGACGTACATTGATGACCTAAAACCCGATCCGATCGGCGGCCTAGCTGCATCTCAATCATTCAATGCATTGTATCCTATCCTAGGGAGTAAGTATTACTAATGATCTTGCGTGTTATGGAGATATTGCTCTTTTTACCATAGAAGATGTCCTCCACTATATACCTGCTATAAACGACATTTCAAGTAAATTGTCATCGTCGTTGTCGAGTACAAGTTTCATTGTTCATGGTTGGTGGGCTGTACCATATGCATTTCCATGAGAGTTTCAATAATGTCACTAGCGACTTAACGAGCGAATGAAAACAAAAGGGAAAAGATGTGGGCACAATCACACCAAAACAAGTGAGCAATGCCATTGTACGTACTCGATTTTACAAAAAACTTTACGCTCCGGTTCAATTTTGATGACGGTTGGCTAAAAGAAGAGGAGCTTCGATGAATTTGTCGACGAGCAGAACTGCCGTTGCTGCGGACGTAAGTTGAGCTGAGCATGCATTTCAATCATTCAATGTATCCTAGGGAGTTAGTAATGCATGTTCTTGGTCTTAGATTCTTCCTTATTGATATCCATTGCACATAGTAAGCATTGTATGTTTAGTTGTACATCCAAAATTTTGAGCTAAATTTCCACTATACCAACCTATATGGTGGCAGAAAAACAAAATATCCAAGTAAATTATCATCGTCGTTGCAAGTACAAGTATATAGAGCCTTGTTTCATTGTCATGTGGTTTGTAGATTGTACCATATGCATCTTCCAGAAAAGTTTTAATATGGTAATGGCGAGCAAATGAAAACATGTGGGCACACACAACCGGAGAGACTTGCCTGCTCCTCACGCGTGTGCCTATCCGTGCTCCCGCGTACGTGTCTTGATTTGATTTGAACAAAATAAGACTTGGCCCCACCTCCTTAAAATCCGTGGGGGGAGGATGATTGGATTAGAAAGGAAAAGAAAAAAAAGACAGCCGTATGATGAAGTGGGAGCACGGATGGGAGCATGGAAAGGAAGCAGACAAGCTGAATCCCACACAACCAGACTAAAACAAAAATGGGATAAAAGCAAGTGGGGTGAACCTTGCTATGGGCGAAGAACAAAAAGAAGCTGACAAAACCCCACCATCGAATGGAAAAGAAAAATGCTAGCATTACTAGGACGAATGATTGGATTCTTGGGGGTAAGCACGCATGAGGTTGTCTGCGAAAATTGTGATTTCCTTTGCATTGAACCTCTGTTGCAAACTGGAGAGCTAATGCTCCAGCTTGCAAGGGAGAAGAGAGGTAGCATTAGCAGTGGCTAAAATGAGAATGTTTTGTTGCTTTTTTGGCGTCTTTAAATTGAATGTGTTGTCACCTGGCTCGATCTGGCCGTGGCGGTGGTTGTTCGTTGGTTTACAAACTGGAGAGCTAATGCTCCAAAATATTGAATGTGTTGGCACGCATGAGGTTCATTATATTTGGAATGCTTTGTATTTTTAATAAATCTTTATAATAGATAGATCTGAATATTTTTCGAAGAAAAAACCCGTCCGTGAATACTTTGCATCCAGAGTAGAGGGTTTATCTTCACTCTAGTTCCTTGTTTAGGAGCACACTCTGGTTGCATAGGATGCCAAGTCCTGACTTTTGTATTATTATTATTGTTTTTAGGGTATTTATTATTATTGTTATAATTGCTTGTGGGGTGTACATGCATGTGCATGACCGGTGTCCAGACCAAGTCCTTGCATTGCATAGGTGGCAGCAATAGTGCCGGCCCCACATCCTTGATTTCATTTGTCGAGTCATGCCGACAAGGACAATCACGCATGCATGCATGCATGCATCGAAGGAAGGCACAAGTCATCTTCACAAACTGTCGGGTGCACTTCTGTACATGAATGAGCACACAACACACGTGTGTATGCAACATGTATCTTCTTTGGTGGTATCTGAGGCATCGTGTCCAAGCACGCTACTGGAGCATCTCCAAACAGAGGTAAAAACGCATGATCAGAAAGCTATTTTTTTCCGGCAATTTTTTTTTCTGAAACGCAGTACATTCGTTCGGACACTCATAAATATGTACATACACTTATCCCTATAAAGACACTTACACTCTATCCTTACGGTCACGTCCGAGAAACTGAGCCGACATGTCTTAAAATTAATGATGTTACCACATACTCCTCGACAAAAACGTCATGGAAAGAAACCAAATCGGATACATCGTGGGCTAGGTACCACTGCCCATCTAAATGGCTCCACCAGCAAATATACTCGTATGACCAATAACTTTCACAATTTAAATTTTTTATGTCAGATTTTTAGCGCTAGAAATCAGACAATCAGATTTTCCATGCGTAAACAGATAAAATTCTCATGCTTGTGTATAGGATTTGCTTTGCAGTGAAAATTCTCATGTAGTGTAAAAAGTCAACATAAAAATTGCCATGTTGCATCGATTAATTGCATGCGTTCAATCGAAATATGACGTATTTGAGGGCGTCAGATTTCTAGCCCAAAAGAGTTATATTGAAGTCCACATTTTTTTGGTCATCACAGAATATTGCCATAAGCCTATGGGGCAAGCCTATTGCCGCCCCACCCCCACCTCCACACCAGTTGATCGGCCGCCGTCGCCACTCCGCCAGCCGCCTCAATCCCTGCCATCAAGGTTTTCAGAATCGTGATTCTATTGTACGATTCTATGACTTTACGATCCAAACTAACCCCTCCGATTCTACGACTTTAGTCTCTATAATCTACGTTTCTACGATCCTGATAGTGAAGATTCTATGATTTGCGATCCTATCATCGGAGCTCCGATTCGATTCAGAATCACGATTCTGACAACCTTGCC
>NC_041392.1:5134706-5136313 GCF_002162155.2 Triticum dicoccoides
CGCCTCGACAATCGTTGAGCTTGCCACCTTGATGCGCCATCCTGCCGCCACTCCGTCGGACACCTAAACCATGTGGTCTCATCCCGCCCCTCAACTCTGTCCGTTGCTCTGCCTTGATGCTCGTTGAGCTCACCACACGATATGTCGTCCCACCGCCACTCCGTCGGACACCCCGAGCCCCGTACGTGTGTGAGCCTGGCAATGACCAGCGCATCGTTGTTGCCTGAGTCGAGCTCTCGACGTGCGGGGGATGTCCCGCTGTTGGAACTAAGCGCCTCCTTGGCCTCCCTCCCGCCACCATCCCTTGTTGTCCAACTTGTCTTCTGTCTTGAATGAACTCCATTGGCTAGCACACCCAACTTGTTCGCTGAAATGCCACAGAGTAAATATTATTTGTATTGAATATGTTGTTTGATTTTTGTGATAGCTAACAACTCATTCCAAGTGGTTTTTATTTAAAGTGTTGTTCTAAGGGTCAATTCCATTTTTTTCCCTAATTTCGGTCCGACCTCATCTTGACCCCTAAAAAAAGTGCTCAACTTTGTCCCTCTTCCGTTAAGTGCGCTTATAGAAATGCCCTTTCGTACATTTTTCGACCGGTCAAAGGATTTTTCTATACGCGCACTTAATGGTCAAAGGGCTTTGACTAGATAGAAATTGTATGGAGGGTATTTCTGTAAGCGCACTTAACGGAAGAGGGGCAAAGTTGAGCACTGTTGTTTTAGGAGTAAAGATGAGGTTAGGCCGAAATTAGAAGGGGGTGGGAATGTAAATGTTCCTTGTTCTAATCACTAGCTCATGTAAGCTCGGGTGATCAGTAAAATAAAAAAAACATCTAAAAACAATTGTGTTAAACATTGACAAATATTTTGTTAGCTTGCAAAATTTCATCATGAAATGACATTCGTGAAAAACGTAACAAAATAAAAAACTGATGCTTCAAAATGCGTTTCTAAATAACAATTTGGAGCATCAAATTTTTCCACATTTTCCATGAATGTCATATGGTGACGAATTTTGCAAGCTATCAAAACATTTACCAATGTTTCACACCAAAAAAACAGATATTTTTTTACTGTTCACTCAAGCTCACATGAGCTCAGGGATCAGAACAGCCGCATCCACTAAATAGACAATTTTACTTTGAATTGTAAATTGCCATGAATATAAGGAGAAATTGACCTTTGTTTTCTTTCAATTTTTGGTCTGCTGGAAAAAGATTCTGAAGACCAAAAATATTCTCTCTCCACCCCTAAAACCAGCTTTTGGTCTGCCGTTGGAGATACTCTTTCCCCTTTTCTCAACCCTGACTATAGTGCTCCACGGAACCTTGAACTTAATAAAAAAAACATATGGTTACTTTCACGTTTCATATGCTTCAGCTTATATTGTGTAGGAAATATTTAGTTTTTCCATACAATCCTCCAACAGGATCGGATTCCACTATCAAATGATAACAGATCAAAATGAACAGCTGTAGCCAGCATCCAGGTGCAACAAAATAAGAAAGGAGTTCAGCCACTACAAAAAAAACCTCTTAATTCTTAAAATTTATGGAAAGTAAAATGAAAATGACTCTTGAGAGAATAATTGAAGATGAGAGTGCA
>NC_041392.1:5136640-5152584 GCF_002162155.2 Triticum dicoccoides
CACTCAGAACTACACTGCATGCTTATATTTTGTCTAGCACAATGGTATATGCAAGTATGGCACTTACTTGTTTCAATTTAGTTTTCCAGCAAGATGGTTACAAATTGAAGCAAGTGGTTTATAAACAAGAAGAAAAATCCATTCTTTTGCTTCATTTTTCCAATAGAAAGTATAGCTAATCTAAAACTGGAGGATAAATTACATCTGTATTTCTATCTTATCCCATGGAACTACTATGAGTTACTAGTATTAAGGAATCACCACATCAGACAAAACAATAATGACAATTTGATCCACGGCAATTTCAGTGGACGTGATACATGCGTGGGATAGTAAACCAACAATGACAATCAGCAGCCGCCTTGTTGCTGACCGGCATTGACGAGTACCAAAAGTTATTGAAACAAAACGAGTAGCCGAGGAAGCACCCCCATGGACGGTAATGGACGAAGGTGAGGGCCATGCTCAAGGCCGCCGCGGTCGTCGCAGAGGAGCTTCGACGACTTCGTCGACGAGCTCACCCACCGTTGCCCGGCGGCGGACGTACATTGATGAGCTATAAACCGATGGGATCCCATCCGCGGCCTGCATCTCAACCATTCAATGCATTGTATTATATCCTAGCCTCCTAGGGAGTACTGATGCATTGTACCGACCCGATCCGCGGCCTGCATTTTTCAAGTAAATTGTCATTTTCGTATGTTTCATTGTTCATGGTTGTTGGAGCGTACCATATGCATTTCCACCAAAGTTTTAATAATGGCACAAACAACTTAACAAGCAAATGAAAACAAAATTATGGCACAACCACGGATAGGGCGATTCGGTGCCCGAGCTCAGATGCTCTCGAAATGTTGGGCGTCCGCTGGTGGCTCGGGATGCGAATAAATCGGTTTGACGCAGCTCACAAGCGATAGAGGAAAAAAGGGCGTATGGTGATAATACCAATAATGCTAAACATACAAAGAGTTACACGCAATTACACGCTGACTAGGATTTTTTTCATCTACTAACCAATTACAAACTTGTCCCTTCCTGATTTTTAAGGGGATGGACCGATCAAATTAACCCTCTTTGTAAAAGCTTGTAACTCGTTTGTCCGTGTAGCATTACTCGGTGATATACTCCCTCCGGTCCTTTTTACTCTGCACATTGGTTTTACCGAAAGTCTAACTTTGCTAAGTTTGACTAAATTTATATTAAAAATTCTTAGCATCTATAATATCTAATAAATATAATATGAAAATATATTTCAAGATGAATCTAAAGATATTGGTGTTGTTATGTGAATGTTTATAATTTTTTATATAAACTTGGTTAAAGTTAAATAAGATTGAACAAATCTAATATGCAGAGTAAAAATGACCGAAAGAAGTACAGTAGGAGTATGTAACAGCGCTGCGTCAGTGGGGCCGAATCGTATGGCGGCCGTTGTGGTCAGCGTTGCAATTCCTACCGAGCCACGGATCAGATAACGAGTACAGGGACACGTTACGGAAAAGCAGGGCGTGGCTCTATCCCGTTTCTATAACTAACTGAGCAGGGCGTGGCGCGGCGCTCGTTTGGGCCACCTGCGGCCATGGAAATGAAGGATGCTAGCTAAAGTTTCTTCTAGATGCCGTCAACAGGTTAGAGCATCTACTCGGACCTTTTAAACTCGTCTCATATGTTCGGGTGGGCCGCCCGATTATTGTTCGGTCATGTTTCTTTATCCAGGTGGGCTTTTTAAACGGGACTTAAACACTTGGGCTGGCCGGGACCCTATATCCAGCCCAAATATTGGGTGGATATGGGGTGCCCCGACACGTGCGACATGTCGGTATGACGGCAGGGTCTCACGTGAAAACGCCAGGAAACCCGGCAGTCCGATGGATGCCGCGTCTGTCGCCCAGGTGTTAACGCGTGTGGTGCCGCTCCGGCTCGCCGTCCAAGAGCAAATCTGGCTATTCAAGCCAGCCGGCGTCACGCAGCCCTAACCCATCCACCCCCTCCCCTCCGTGCCATCAGTCCGAGCCCATCTACCTCATCCGTCTTCGACTCCGGTGCTCTGTCCACGGTCCGATGCACCGCCCACGCTCTGGCACTCCGCCATGGTCCGAAGTAAGATCACCTACTACACCATGCTGACGCCGAAGCGCCGCTACAAGATCCAACAGGAGATCCGGGTGAGGCAAGCCGCGCGAGCCGCCGACATCGCTCCCGGGTTGCCTTCGGACTCGCCGGAGCCGGAGGAGGAGGAGGAGCATCCGGGGGAAGACGAGGAGGAGGAGATGGCTTTAATGGAGGTGGAGGAGGCGGAGCATCAATTGCCGGGTTTCAACATGGAGGAGGCGGAGGTGGAGTTCGTCGTAGCCCAGTCAGAGGAGATGGAGGAGCGGGCCATCCTGAAGTCCATTCATGATGAGGCCTATGTGGAGGCCAACCGGGCGTTCCTCCGGCGGGAGTAGGCGGAGTCCGACGCGCTCTTCGCCAAACTCAACACGGAGATAGAGGCGGAGGAGGTCGGAGGAGCCGGAACTGCAGATGCCGCCCATGCTGCCGGAGCCGGGCACGGAGATCGTCGACATTTCCGGCGACGAGTAGCTAGATAATCGACGTAGTACGAAGGTTTGTTTTAGTTTGCACGTCTTTATACGGATTTAAGAATCTAGCATGAGATGTTCTGCTACAACCCTAAAAATTTGAGGGATGCCCGATTAGTGCCCGCTGACGCGCCCGACCGCGTCCGCGGGCGTTTGAGGGGCCGGATTTGCCAAGTGTGGCTGTAGATGCTCTTAGTCCCTTCAGGGGATTTTGTGGGATTTGTTTTGCAAGCTGCCATGTCTGAATGAGGTAGCTAACAATGGTGCCTGGCCGTCGGCCATTACCGTCCTTTCTCAGGATCGCTGAGTTTTTGCGTACGATGGGAGGCCCTGCCCCTAAGACTATTCCAACAGGTAAGCCATTTAGAGTTTTGCGTTTGATGGTCTTATTTTCTCAATGAACAACCATACAAAATGAAATTTAAAAGGGTAGTATGTCTGACTAGTCCGTTTTGATGGCAGATCAGAACAAAGGCTTGGAAAGGGATCGAAGACATGACAATCAGATCAGCTAATAAAAAACGAGCTGCGTTTTACTAAGTATGCAAAGAACATTGCTCGCTCTTCATTAGACGATTTGTGTGTACCTACGTATGAACTCAACTCAGATGATGTGTCTAGTTCAGAAATGTGGTACCTGTGTCTGTGTGTGTGTTGTGTCTGTGTGTGTGATGCTTTCGGATGTGCAAGTCGCAAAAAAAAAAAAAATCTTTGTGTCTGACTTTTTTTTGGCATGTTTTGACCTGTCAGCATAGGAGACGCACACCATTTTTTAATCGGAGTAGGTACGTACTAAAATTATAATATAATAATGGTCGTTTTGTTTAAGTTGACGGGACTTTGGTCCGTAGGTACCGAACATTAGTAATTAATTAAGGGCGTGCAAGTGCAAACTACTGGACGGGAGCGATTAGAACAAGTGTTGGTCCTTGGTTCATTAAAAAATGGAGAGCAGTGCATGTGCGTGCGAGCTTAAATGACCGTCGTCGTTGTAAGTACAAGTTCTCTTAGAGCCGTTTTTCACGGTTCATGTAGTTGGTGTATTATATCATATGCATTTTTCACATAAGTAAAATGACATTTCCTTAAACTAAGATCACGGCACTTATTTTGAGACGAAGGGAGTACTAGCCAAGCTAGCAATGGAGAATATGTGGGCACAAACAAACCCACCAAAACAAAATGAAATAAAAGCAAGTGGGGTGAACCTTGCCCATGCTATCGGCGAAGAACAAAAACAAGTGGACAAAACCCCGCCATCAAATGGAAAAACAAAATAGTAGCATTACTAGGACCGATGATTGGATTCTTGGAAGTTGCTGATTGGGCAAGCATGCACGAGGTTGCCGGCAAAAATTGTGATTTTCTTTGCTTTGAACCTCTGTTGCAAACTGAAGGGCTGATGCTCGAGCTTGCAAGGGGAGAAGAGAGGCAGCATTCGCAGTGTTCGAAATAAAAATCTTTGTTACTTTTCCTGCATCTTTAGTAAATGTGTTGTAATCTTTATAATAGATCCAGATATATTTTCTTTGAAGGAAAAAAATCATCCTCCTTGAGCACACCCTCTTGCATAGGATGTCAAGAGCTTGCTTTGTATTATTATTATATAATTGCTTGTGGGGTGCTCATGCATGTGCATGATCGCTGGCCAGTGGCCAGCCACCATGTCCTTCCAATGCATACGTGGCAGCAACAGTGCCGGACCCACATCCTTGCTTTCATTTGTCGAGTCACGCCGACAGGGACAATCATGCATGCATGCATGGAAGGCACATGTCATCATCGCAAACTGTCGGGTGCACTTCTGTATATAAACACACACACGTGTGTGCGTGTGTGTGTGTGTGTGTCAGTGTGTGTACAGCATGTCAGCATGTATCATGTATACCAAGAACCCTATTTCTAACTAGACATCTTTTACCATGTTTCCCCACTTGTTTCGGTAGCAAAGAATGTCCAATCCGCGTATTAGTTTGGTATACTTGACGAGGAAGGACTGCATGTGGATGTAGCGGTTCTGCCGCGAATTTGCTTAACGTGTTGTCCATCTTTCATCTTTGCGTATGGACCTAGCGATTTCGGTGCGGATACGATGTCAAACATGCGGTTTTGTCGGGCGGTGACCAGGCGCACATGCAACGCTTTTGTTGTCCGAGGCCGAGATGATGTCCACCAGATTGGTGCCGTCGCTGTAAACCAAAACATCAAAAAACCTCGGAAAAAAACCGTTTAAATAGCCAAAAACACGTGCTAAAAAAGCGCCCAGAGCGTGACTGAGCGTGCCACATAAGGCAAAGGTTCAGTTCAGTGACCAAGGGCAGATTGTTCGGAATGTCAACCACACAGTTGTCGCTCCTGCTCACAGCAGCGATAGGGCACTTGTTGAGTTACAGACGCCTCAACTCCGATCGTATGGAAATAAAGCTGTGGCATCATATGAATGGGTGAACCAATGCTGGAAAGATGGATACAAGTAACACATCAGTGGCAGACCTACCACAAAGCCAGTAACCAACTCCAAGCTGCTCAAATATGCAACAGCCAGGTATGTAAGTACGTATCAACCAAGAATGCGGAGCATGTAGGTTATCTCCAAAAACAAAAAGGACGGCATAACTTTCTTCGACGCAAGGCCGCAAGTATGCATTCAATCTGTACACCTTTTTGCACAAAATGCACAAAGATTATTAATCTGCACGGAATTTTCATACTGCTCTGCTTTGTTCAAGGGCGTGATTGACAAAGAAGTTTCGACATGGGAAAGAATGGACGGCATGGAAATTGTGCCGGCCCGCGGCCCAGAGTTCCGAGGCAGCAGGCAGGCTGTGCAGTCGATTATTAATCCAGTCGGTCCTCGCTATCCTTCCAGTGATGCAGCAGCCACCTCCTTTCCATCATCGGAGAAATAATCTTTCCTGCAATGCAAACAAAAGGAGATCAACCAACGCAAACCATGCCATCTTCTTACTCTTCCAAGACATCATCAAGCAACAAATATGATAACACGGCAGATTAGCAGCTTAGTAACGGACCTTATTTTACGGGAAAGCTGGTACAGGCCTGTGCCTGCCATCGCAACGTTGACGCTGAAAAGGTTCCAGTTTTTCTGAAAAAAAAAAGGTCATAGCATCGCAAAGCAATGAGACGAGCAACAGTTAAAACTGGAAACAACACATGACAGCAGGTGGAATGAGATGGCTTGGGAATATGAATCAAACATTCAACAAACAACTGAACATCAACAGCCCAGTCCAGGGAGCCGTTAAAACAGTACAATATGAGACGATCAATGCAAAACGATACCATAGCAGCAAGAGATGCAATGCTTAAAATGTATATTTCAGTTAAGATATATAGATAATCCACGTCAGCCAAATTTGAGGTCACCTTACAAGATTCAGTGCACATAATAATGAAAAATGATAGTATAGTATCGCTGGCTTACCGGTGTGATAACCATGCTGTAGCGTGACCAGACGACTCCAGTGCAGGCAACCGCTGCACCCCATATTACAGAATAAGCATTTGAGCAGGACACAATAATAAGTAAAACAGTAAACTATTGGCATGCAGCATGCTGCCGTGAAATGCTCGTTGAACATACCAATTTGCTGAGGATAGGATATCTTTTCTGGAGGCTTAGCAAAGTCAGCAATGTTCGCAATGCTGATCCCCCATTTAAATGTTGGAGCCCAAAAATGAACTGCAACCAAAGTCAGATGATCGTCTCAGCCTCTGAAGTGATATGAATTGTACTTTTTGTCTAATAGATATGTATCACAATTTAGTGCTAAAAACAGTCACGATAGGCCATTAGAATTTATGGTGAACTGCACAGAAGGTCAGATTATTGTCTCAGCCTCATTTTCAAGTGATGGTTATAGCCAAAAATGCAGCTCTTGAACGTCAAGAATAAGCGCAGAGTTGGCGAAGGCTGAAGATGTGCAACTTTTCAAGGGAGAAAGACATAGTTTCTTTGGGTCTTTGGAAAATTACAGCATTTACCAGTAAATCACTTCATTAAAAAATGCCATGTCTTAAGGACTCTAATCTTGCTGAAGTCAATATTTTCCTTTGCCAAGCTTACCAGGGAAAAATGCAAACATGGGTGGCAAAGGGGAATTAACATTACAACTCTTTGGTGCCCTGTAACTAGGTTTGTTTGGACCTATATAAGAGATTTCCTCACTATTGATAGGAGTAGATTTGTCTCATAGGGGATTTAATCCCCCTCAATTTCTCCCAATCCCCTTCAAATCCACCTCAACCGAACAAAGGGTAAAGGATTTTGTAAGGCCAAATGTCAAGATGTGTGGCCAGCAGGTTGTGTCCAGGCCACTGTACATAATCAGGAACATAATGCAATATGTTATTGGTTGACCCGACTAACACATTGTAAAGTGTTAGTGTCACAGCAGTGCAAAGGTGGCTACTTCTCGAATGGGGGGAGAAAGTGAAACCTGCAACTACCACAATCAAATGGATCACAAGACAACTTAAAAGGGAGGAGATGTAATCTCTTTGGAGCTTGAGAAAATTGCAGCATTTACCACTAGATCACTTTATTATAGAATGTAATATGCAAAATGCAATAATCTGTTCCATGAGAAAGCCAATATGTTTTTTTATATGCCAAGTTTACCAGGAAAAGTTTCAGGTATGAGTTGCGAAGGGGATAAACATTTCAGCTCAATGGTGGACTAGAGACTGCTGATTTATATACTGTTCAGTCCCCTGTAACTAGGTTTGTTCGAACCTATATGTTCCCTCTCACTATTGCACTTTGTGGAGGAGCAAAATTATACAAGGGATTTTGTAAACCCAACTATAAACTTGCTAAAGATACCTGGCCAGCAGGTTGTCTGCTGGCCACTGTGGATAATAAGGAACATATTGCAAAGTTATTGGTTCTAGGTTCTGTTGATTTCAGGTTCTATTTTACAATAACTTTAGTTTGACTACTGCTATTTTGATTCTCCATGGCGGCATGTTTTCTCCATGTTATTATTTGTTTCACAAACAATGGCCACCTGGTCTCATATACTGAAACCAAAAAACAGAGTAAGCAGACAGCATTTTCACATTTAAAACATGCCAACAACCTGGCAATCCTAACACAACAACAGAGCCCGAATCTAAAAAGACACACAAAGAGAACATGAATAATCCACCAACAGGGGAAACAAAGCCAACGTTGACCTTCTTACATCAACCACTTGAGAACCTAAAACTGGCAATAAAAGTCTAAAAGACATTTGCTCATAGGCAAACTGTTTTATACTTTTCTCCTAGTCAGTGTTGCTAGCTTGCACAATAATAAATATAATCAAAGTATGTATGCGGGTAGGACTGTGACTAACTGGTTTTGGGGCCAGCGGGATGGTTCAAGAAGGCTTGAATCTTTGAAGCCATTCAATCAAATGGATGCGCACTTTCCTCTCCTTGTGCACGACCCTGCCTATTTACTCTGTCCTGTACACCTACAAGCAGAAAACATGAAAGCATGCCTGTAAGTCAAGTCCAGCATAAAAAGATATCAGAAATTCATTTACAAAGCCCCTGCAAGGACTGCACAAAAAGAATAAATCCCAGCGAGAATAAGATATGACAGGAAGCAAATTCAGACATCATCGATGGTACGAAACCATTGGTGGCTTGGCGCTATAGGGGGGTCGAGTTGAGTTCATCCAATATATACATTGCAGAAAAGCCATAGGTACCGCGTGCAGTGACCCGAGAAACATACAATCCCCAACAATGGATACGGGACACATCAAGTAGATCAATCTCTGAGATAGTCAACCTGCTTTTAGCCATAGTACTACACTGTAACACAAACTTTGCCGGCCCAAACAGCTGCTGCTCTGCTCCTGCTCCTGCTCCTGCTCCTACTCCTACTCCAAACCCACGGGCACACGAGCCCTAGTTCTGCTAGGGTATCGAGCTCCTACTCCAAACACACAGGAACATCGAGTGTCGCTAGCGAGGGAGCGCGCGGGCCGGCGAGGAATCCATCGATCCGAACAGCGCGAACAGCGCTGGCGAGGGCTGCTCCTACTCCTACTCCACTGTTGACCCGAACACGAGGTGCCAACTTTTTCTGGGCTCCCGGATGAAAGAGATTCGCTAGCGAGAATCGCGAGGCGGCGTGGAACCAATCTCGATCCGACTACCAACCAACCTACCAACCCGAGGACGCGAACGGATCTAAAGGCAGCAGGCGAGAACGAACCAAGGATTGAGGCGGGAGGGAGATGGATCTCATCTATTACCTGCAAGGGAGGGACGCCCGCCGCCGGTCGCCGGTCGCCGGTCGCGGTCGCTGTCGCCGGAGCCGAAGGAGCCAAGAGGGCAGACGGAGAGGGGATGGGTCTGTTCAGAGGTAGGTGGCGTGTGCGTGCGTGGACCGGATCATGAGAGATTAACAGAACCAATCGGCGGCCGTTGGTGTGCGTATGGACGGCAGCGATGCGTCGATTCTGCCGGAATACAACGTGGTCCCTTTCTTTCCAAACAAGCATATCCCTTCCCCTAAAAAAAAAAACAAGTATATCCCCAAACTAATGTTTAAGTTCGAAAAAAAAAATATAGGTATGTTGCAATATTTTCGTTGATAGCTTACCAAGCTGACGACTTGGTGTAAAACTATATAGGTATATACTTCGTCCGTTCCTAAAAAGCAGGAGTCTTTTTAGAGATTCCAATACGGATTACCTACGGAGCAAAATGAGTGAATCTATACTTTAAACTATGTCTATATACATTCGTACGTGGTCCTTGTTGAAATCTTTAAAAAGACTTATATGTATTTAGGAACGGAGGGGGTAGTACTTTTTTAATAATAACCAAAGTATACATTCCAAGTGGCAAATGCATGTGTGCGTGGTGACAAATCTCAAATGGAAAATATAATGTGATATTATCGAACATTCGCACGTCACATTGTCAATTTCCTCTTTCGAGAAAGGTTCTTCAAGAAAGGACAGATTCTCATGCCTTTTGATCAAAGTATCTAAGTTGAGCAGATTGAAAGTTGGCACTGAGGTGCTTAGCCTATGCTTGAAAGCAGCCCAAAGGACATTGGCTTTTGAGCGATGATCTCTAAAATTGTTGCCAGAATCATCCTGCAAGCAATCAATATGATTTAACAGAATCAACCGACGGCCGTTCATGTGCATATAGACGGCAGCGATGGGTCGATTCTGAAGGAACAGAACATGCTGCCTTTCTTTCCAAACAAGTATATCCCCAAACTAATGTTTAAGTTGGAAAAAAACTATACGTGTGTAGTACCTTTTTACAACCAAAGTATATATTCCAAGTGGTAAATGCATTCGTTCAATGGTAAATCGCTTCGCCTTTGGTGAGTCACTTTGGAGATCCGCAAAGCTGCATATCGACGATGGAGCCGCGTCAAGCTCCGGCGAGGAGGTGATCTGTCATTTTGTACTTTGATGGCTACTGTGGTGATGCCAGAGGCATGTGCCGGGCGTTTGTGTCAAGCTCAGAGTATTTTTCAGTCTTGATTGTATTTTTCCTTTTTGGCTGATGTTTTTTTATGCAAAGACTAGCGTTCTACTTTTTTTTCAGTTTTATCAGGTCATTGTGTGTACTTATGATATAAATGAGACATGTATTATCACGTAAAAAAATCTCAGTGAAAATATAATGTGATATTATCAAACATTCACACATGTGCAAATTGTTACGTGTTTCGAGTCGATGTGAGTACTAGGGAGGTTCCCTGGTCACACATAATCATACTTTATTATATAAGAGCAAAAAATATAGTTTCCTCATAATTTATTTTAGTCGATAATTTATGGTGACTATTAGGGGCTTAGGGCTGTAACAAGTGCGACATGCCAAGTGCAAATGGACATTCTCGCCTAGCTCAGTGGGCTATTGTCCCAACGTGATATGAAATTATAATATGTTGTATCGAACATCCAGTACAAACAAGTCGTCAAACCAATCCCACGTCATCAATATATTATTTCATCCCACGACTGAGGGCTTCCACCAAATCCCGTCCTAACCGAACATTCTTCACATGCCCACGTCTAGGAGTGGACTAACGAGCAGCTCGGCTCGTTAAGCTCGTGCCCGTGAAGGCTCGGCTCGTTGAGCTTGTTAAGATTAACGAGCAGAAAACTCTGCTTGGTGTCGTGGTTTTAAGTCTTACAGTAATGTAGGGGGTAGGTATGGAGAGGCAAGATCTTAGCTATAGAGTAGTTGTAAGCACACGAGGTTTATGAGTTCAGACCCTTCTCAGAGGAAGTAATAGTCTTACATCTCGGAGCCCAGAGGCGGTCGACTGGATTATGTGTGTATGAATCACAGGGGTGCGAACCCTTTACACTGAGAAGGGGGGTGACTTATATAGAGTTTTCCAGACCCCTCCGGCCCTCAGTTATGCAGGGTTTTAAGTACATTAAGGTCGGGCGTTACTGATAACATCCCTAATAAAGTGCTATGATGACCATAAAAGCTACTTAATGACCGACCGTTAGCGTGCGGAGTGACTTTAGGTCTCCTGGCCGTCGAGTGATTGGATCTTGGTCGAGTGATTGCTTTTTGGTCGAGTGATTGCTTCTTGGTCGAGTGTCTTCGAGTCTGTCGAGTGGAACACCTCCAAGTCGATTGAAAGGTGATTTCTTCTAGGGATGTCCTTGGGTAGGGCAGTTAGGACAGGTCCATGACCCTACCCTAGGTACATAGCTTCATCATTAGCCCCCGAATGGATCGAGGTTTGAGTGGGGAAGGAGTTGAGAACTTCTCCGACTCATTTTTCATGCCATGAGCATATCTTGTTTTAGATCAATGAACCTGAGTGACGACAACAACTTCCTTTTCAGTCGCCTTGATCCATTCTTAGTTTTTTGTCGAGTGAGTTTCTTTACTTGAAAAGCTCCGAGTGACGGTGTGGAGGAGATCTTCCGTCTGACAAGTTGTTCTGCTGCCCGCGAATTTCGCGGGATTCGAATTTTGGGAAGCGCGCGGGACGGGGGAGGCCGCAGTAATCGGATGGGATAGGGCGGAGCCGCCTCGATCTCCGCGCCACCTTTTTCGCCATGTATCGCGCGCGCGACTGTTGCGGGATTTGACAGGATCGTCCGGGCCTACCAGTCAGCCACTCGGAAGTAACCTCATATAAGGCATTGGACCGGGGTTTCTTGAACAGTGCATTCTCATTTCCTCTTCTCCTCTTCAGGCTTCTTCGTCGCGCTCGCTCTCGCTCCAGCGCCGCCGCTCCGTACGTGTCTCGCCGGCGACGATGGGGAAGGAGGCGACGGCGGCTCTGGAGCGGGCGAAGAAGGCGACGGCAAAGGCGAAGGGGAAGGCGACCAGTCGGGATGGATCTTCCTCACGAGCCGGCCTGCCGAAGGGCTGGATCCAGGGCGACTGGATTCGCTCGACGATCCGCCAAGAAGACCTCGGCGACCTAGCCGACGGAGGACTGATCCCCCATGGATCGACGCAGCTTCCGGGGAAGGAATCCGAGACGCAACCTCGAGAGGGTGAGCGCGTTCTCCTTGCCACTCACGTCGACCGTGGGTTTTCCTTGCCTCCTCAACCTTTCTTTCGGGGATTTCTGAATTTCTTTGGGGCACAACTCCACCACTTCACTCCCAACACAATCGTGTATCTCGCTGCTTTCGTGTCTTTGTGCGAGAATTTCTTGGGTTGTCGGCCTCACTGGGGTCTTTTCAAGCACATTTTCACCTGTCGTTCTCAGACGGTGAAAAAGGCCAATCCGAGTGATGAGAGAACACAAGTGATTCAGATGTGTGGGGGTCTTGGTGTTCAGATGAGAGGGAAAAGTTCCTTTCCGGCCATGATTCTTCCCGACTCGGTCCGTGGATGGCAGTTGACCTGGTTTTACTACAGAGACCAGCCGACGCCAGGGCAGTCGACTGGCCTCCCTCCTGTTACCATGGACCGAGTGAGGAAACCCTCCTCTTTGAAGGTGATCCCGGAGGAGAAGGCGCAAGTTAAGGTGCTGGTCGAACGAGTGGTCCAGCTTATCCGTGACGGGGTCACTGGTATCCTTCGGCGGCGCATCCAGCCTCTTCAAGCTCGAGACCATCCGATGTGGATGTATTCGGGTCTTGACGACATTACTCGGATTCACCCGGAAGAGGTCGATGACAACACACTGGAGGGGTGGCTGTCGGGCATCACCGGAAACAAGGACAACCCCAAGGGAGCCAGGAGAGTTCCTCCATTCGACCAGTCCCATGAACTAGACAAGGTCCGATTCTGAGCTTTTGACTATAATCTGAATTCACTCGCGTAGCTGTCTATATTGAGTCGACTGACTTTATTCTTCCTGCTTTCTTTTAGGCCCTTATCGAAATGTACTCAGTGCCCAACGGAGAGCAAGAGCAAGACCCGAAGGAGAGGCGAGCGGCGGCGACAGTGGTGAATGGCATTCTGACGGAGAAGGGGACGAAGAAAGCGATGACTCAAGTGATGAAGAAGAAGTCGAGTCGCCTCCTCGCAGGGAGAGGCGATCCAAGCTTGACCAAGAACGACCGAGCGCCTGTGAAAAGGCGATTGCTCAGACTAGTCAGTCTTCAAAGCGTCCTCGGACATCTTCACCAACCCCAACTGAAAAAGCATCAAAGCATCCCAAAGTTGCAGAGCAGAAGCCTCGGAAGGCGTTGCCGAAGATTAAGATTGGCATCCCCGTCGCTTCTGCGTGAGTGTCTCCCTTTGTATTCACTCGACGCTCCGTGCTGTTTATTTTTTCTTGATTTAACCAGACGAACTTTGGAACTGGTAGCGCTGCTACTTCCGGGACCTCAGCTTACAGGGATGAGGATGAGGTAATGGAGGATGCAGTCACTTCCAATCTGGGTATGATTTCTGTCATTCTGTCTTTATTTGGTCGACTCAGCTGCAATGTGTACCATTGGGTGATGTGATTTTGGCGATTGATCTTTGAACAGCTCCTAACATTATTGACCTCCCCGATGATGATGATGAAGAGCCTGAGAGGCCTTTGACGAGGAAAAATAGGAAAGCTCCTGCAAGCAAGGTGCCACAGTCGACGCCGATGGCGGAACCAGTCGTTCAGGACGCTGGTGATGCCAATCAGGGTTCTGTTACCTTCGCCGTACCATTGTCGAGTGCCCTGCCTTCTTCGTCGACTGCTCAAGCTCCTGCCAACCCACCTTCAGTTTTTGCGATCCATCATGTCCCAGAGAACGAAGTGAATGCTGCCAAGGAAGCCATACGCCAGGCGGGCATTATGATGGAGAAGATGAAGACGGTGTGGGACGCCAGTCAGGCCGCCTATGACGCCAGCTCGACTCTCCAAAGCAATGTTCAGGTTAGTTGGTCACCGCTTGTTCTATTAGGATATGCTATCTGAAGACTCTCTTTCCGAAAATCTTTGCATCTGTACACCCACTGGGTGCGTCGATTGAATTTTTGGACTAGTGGGGGCACGCCGAGTGCACCCACTGGGTGTAGTCCCCGAGACTACGGTGGACTGCTGGCAATCGACTGTAGTCTTTGTATTTTGATTCTTTCGCTCGATCTGGTCTGGCCGTGTCGAGTGTAAACCGAACCGGTGGGGGCACGCAAAGTGCACCCACTGGGTGTAGTCCCCGAGACTATGGTGGACTGCGGGCAGTCGACCGTAGTCTTAGTATTTATTATCTTTGTCGTTTTTCGCTGTAAAATAACTTCCCCTCCCTGATTGCAGAAATCTTGTGATCTTGGAGCTCTCTTTGCTGACTTGGAGAAACAGTAGATCCAGCTAAACCTTGACTTGGAATTGGCCAGGACAGAGCTGCAAAAGGCCAAGGGCGACGCCAATGGTAAGACGAGCTTGTCGACTGGTTTGTCTTAGGCTTGAGTACCCTTCTGCTCTTTCTGAATCAAGCACCATTTCTTTGCAGAAAAACTGAACGAAGCTCTGGCGAAGAAGGATCAGGATTTGGTTGCTGCTCAAAAGAAAGCTGACGACAGAACCGCTCTGGCTGAACAGAAACTGGCTTCAGTCGGCCAATTGGAAGAAGAGAACGCCAAGATGAAATCTGCCCTGGACGAAGCCAACAAGGAGGTCACGCGCTTGAAGAAGGACAAGGTCAACCTGAACGAGAAGATGGAAGGCATCGCTCGCAGGAGGGACGATCTGGAGAGCTATCTGAGGAGCCTTGCCAAGAAGTTGTTCATCAAGCTTGAAGGTATACATTTCGTTCCAACTGATTTTTTTTGTTGACTCAGCATACGAAAATTGACTTATCCTTGGATCGTGAATGCAGAGTTTTGCCAGAACTTCAAGGAGGAGACTGGGCGGATTGAGCCAGGTTTGGACCCCATCAACTCTCCCGTGAAAGATGAAACTGCCATGAATCTGCTCCGACTGGAATCCCGCATCGACGGTGTTGTGGACTACTTGGCTCGACTGAAGGTCGCCACGTCACGGATTGACACGACACTTTGCCTAGGGGCCACGCTCCAGAATGATCTCGAGTCTCTGATGACTTGACTTAACGAGATCCCTGGTCGAGTGCAGGAGTGGAAGAAATCTTTTGCCCGGTGTGGTGCTGATGTGGCTCTGTCTTTGGTTCGTGTCCACTGCAAGGAGGTGCGACAAGATAAGCTGGCAGCAATCAAGGTCGCCAACACCTAGAGGCATGACTTCTGATCTTTTATGGAGACTTTTATTGCTGCAGCCACTCGGATCGCCGACGGCGTCGACCTGGACGAGTTCGTCGAGCCTGCCAGTCCTCCTCCTGTGCAGTGAACAAACTTTTATGCCCCACCTGAAATTTGCCTCAGAATGACGAGTGGTTTTTGTAACCGTTAAACTCTTTCGGGCTGAATGCCCGAGCACTTCGATCTGTGGTCTGGAACCTTTAGGATTTATCTGAACTTGGTTTATCGTTGAATATCTTCATGAATTCTCCGTCGAGTGGAACTCGTTGTTCACTCGAGACAACTTTTGTATTTGTGGCGCAGCTCCGAATGAGAAGGTAGCAGTCAACCTGCACCTCGTCGTCCTTGTGGGTCGGGATGGAGCGCCCGTTGCATTTGTGGCGAAGCTCCGAAGGAGAAGGTGGCTGTCGACCTGCACCTTGTCGTCCTTGCGGATTGGGATGTGTTTCGTACTTAGGCGAGTACTGGACTACAGCTAAGCCTCCGAGTGGGAGGGTCGCTCTCCACTCGGTAAGATTTTTCATACTTAGGCGAGTACTGGACTGCAGCTAAGCCCCCGAGTAGGAGGGTCGCTCTCCACTCGGTAGGATTTTTCAAACTTAGGCGAGTACTGGACTGCAGCTAAGCCCTCGAGTGGGAGGGTCGCTCTCCACTCGGTAGGATTTTTCAAACTTAGGCGAGTACTGG
>NC_041392.1:5152594-5153422 GCF_002162155.2 Triticum dicoccoides
AGTACTGGACTGCAGCTAAGCCTCTGAGTGGGAGGCTGGCTCACCACTCGGTAGGATTTTCAAACACTTAGGCGAGTACTAGACTGCAGCTAAGCCCCGAGTGGGAGGCTGGCTCACCACTCGGTAGGATTTTCAAACACTTAGGTGAGTACTGAACTAGAGCTAAGCCCCCGAGTGGGAGGGTCGCTCTCCACTCGGTAGGATTTTTCAAACTTAGGCGAGTACTGGACTGCAGCTAAGCCTCCGAGTGGGAGGGTCGCTCTCCACTCGATAGGATTTTTCAAACTTAGGCGAGTACTGGACTGCAGCTAAGCCTCCGAGTGGGAGGGTCGCTCTCCACTCGGTAGGATTTTTCAAACTTAGGAGAGTACTGGACTGCAGCTAAGCCCCCGAGTGGGAGGGTCGCTCTCCACTCGGTAGGATTTTTCAAACTTAGGCAAGTACTGGACTGCAGCTAAGCCCCCGAGTGGGAGGGTCGCTCTCCACTCGGTAGGATTTTTCAAACTTAGGCGAGTACTGGACTGCAGCTAAGCCCCCGAGTGGGAGGCTGGCTCACCACTCGGTAGGATTTTCAAACACTTAGGCGAGTACTGGACTGCAGCTAAGCCCCCGAGTGGGAGGCTGGCTCACCACTCGTTAGGATTTTCAAACACTTAGGCGAATATTGGACTGCAGCTAAGCCCCCGAGTGGGAGGCTGGCTCACCACTCGGTAGGATTTTCATACACTTAGGTGAGTACTGGACTGCAGCTAAGCCCCGAGTGGGAGGCTGGCTCACCACTCGGTAGGATTTTCAAACACTTAGGTGAGTACTGGACTGCAGCTAAGC
>NC_041392.1:5153434-5240989 GCF_002162155.2 Triticum dicoccoides
TCCACTCGGTAGGATTTTCAAATACTTAGGCGAGTACTGGACTGCAGCTAAGCCCCCGAGTGGGAGGCTGGCTCACCACTCGTTAGGATTTTCAAACACTTAGGCGAAACGGGTTCGCAGCTAAGCCCCCGAATGGGAGGATGGCTCACCACTCGGTAGGATTTTCAAACACTTAGGCGAAACGGGTTCGCAGCTAAGTCTCCGAGTGGGAGGCTGGCTCACCAATCGGTAGGATTTTCAAATACTTAGGCGAGTACTAGACTGCAGCTAAGCCCCCGAGTGAGAGTGTCGGTGTCAAAACCGGCGGATCTCGGGTAGGGGGTCCCGAACTGTGCGTCAAGGCCGGATGGTAACAGGAGACAAGGGACACGATGTTTTTACCCAGGTTTGGGCCCTCTCGATGGAGGTAATACCCTACTCCTGCTTGATTAATATTGATGATATGGGTAGTACAAGAGTAGATCTACCACGAGATCAAGGAGGCTAAACCCTAGAAGCTAGCCTATGGTATGATTGTTGTATATATTGTATATCTATCGACTAGCCTGGCCTCGGTTTATATAATGCACCGGAGGCCTAGGATAACAAGAGTCCTAGCCGAATACGCCGGTGGGGAGAAGTCCTTGTCTTGATCGCCAAGTCTTGTGGAATCTTCCTTGTATGCGGCAGCCGTCCGAACTGGCCCATGAATATACGGCCACGGGGGTCCTCGGCCCAATCTAATAGATCGGGAGACGACGTGGTGAGTACCCCCTAGTCCAGGACACCGTCAGTAGCCCCCTGAACCGGTCTTCATGTTAGGGACGCTCCTCGATTCTTCCGAACTGTTCTTCATCTTCGGTTGCCAGTCTTGAAAACTGGTTCAACAAATCTTCTTTATCTTCGATCTTGAGGATCGCCGAAATGCATTCGACGAGTTTACACGTCGGGTATCCGAGGAGCCCCTTTAAGTTTCTGGCCTTTACCAATGCCTTGTTTATTTTTATGCCACACCTCGGGTTTGAAGTTGTTCCCGGGAGGCAGGGTCCTCTTGTGTCCGAGCTCCAACGCCGGACTGCATTTGAGGTATCTTTTGCAGCCGAGCACCAACGCCGGACCGCTCCCCAGCTCTAGCGCCAGAATGTATCTGAGCTCCAACGCCGTACTATGTATCCAAGCTCCAACGCCGGACTGTATATCCGAGCTCCAACGCTGAAATATATCCGAGCTCCAACGCCGGACTGTATCCAGGCTCCAATGCCGGACTATATCCGAGGTGTCATATCACCTTGGTTCAAAAAAGTTGAAGTAGTTTAGCCGAGCTTAATGCCGGAAATGCCCTCTATGGAGCCAGCCACTAGCGCCCGAGCTTTATGCCGGACTGCTTCCGAGGTGGTGCACCACCCCGACTATGGGCCGATTTTTTGTCAATATTTTTTATTGGTGCAATTTATTCTCTGCCGAGATATATAGCCAGTAGCCCTCAAGGTGTGTATCGGTCTAAAACCCGAGATGCACATGAAGGATGACATAAGACCGCTGATCCCAGTAGCCGCTGAGACTCAGGTTGATTTGCAAAATCGCCCTGAGGATCAAGTCCTAGCTCGGCAGAATACTTCGGGACACAAAAGCAGCGTGCTCCGTCCTCAAGACTCAGGTTGGGTGCGGCCGACCAACCTGAGGATCAAAATCTCCTCGGAAACTATATTGCACATAAAATTTTCTGCATTGGACAAGCAATGCAGTAGCCCCCGAGACACTGGTCGGGTGGCAACACCAGATCAGGGGATCGATGTGCCCCTTTAATATTTGTAAATAATAAGCCCGAAGCCCAGTAGCTCCCGAGCCTTAATGCGGGCATGGGTGGCCGAATTAAGGATCAATATCCATAGTAAAATCACAAATTATGTGTAATTACTCTATGTATCCAAGTACTTTACGTCATTAATGCTCGGATCCACATTGTACAAAACTTTGTTGACCGACCATTGGCTTCCACCTCCTTGGCCAGTAGCCGAGGAGTGTTTGTCCTACTTTATAAAGCCTTTATGAGGGCAAAGATTTACGACAAACAAGGCAATCTGGCCACACGGTTTTATAAACAAAGGTACGCAGAGAGATATGTTATATTACTGTTTAACAGAAGAAATGTATTCCAAAGAAAATAGTCCCGCTATCGGTTCCTTTCTTTGGGTTGTCATGCTAAGCATGATCATGAAACCTCAGCTCGAATGTAAGAGCAAAATATCGAGGATTTAGTTTGGGAGGCCAGTTAATAGCCCCCGGTAGTGTTCGGCGACAATCGAGGTCAAGCCGTAAACACTTCGGCCAATGTTATGAATGGCCCGTCATAGTCATCGGATCGCTGACCAGTTTACGCTTATTGTGACAGTCAGTTTTCGGCTTTCTCCACTAAGGTGCTTAACCATGTGAGCTGGAAGCACAATCGCAGTGGTTCTCCCTTTGCACGCCTAGCCGAACAAAACAGAATGTAGGAAGCAAGTGCAGGAGCCGGGCAACCCAACTATTGACCGAAGACACAATTCGAAACCGATGCATATATAGCAATATCTGAGAATGTTTTTGCCGAATCCCTAAAGGTGTCCGGCGTTGCACTGCGAGACTAATGCTGGAAAAGCACAAATAGTTTAAAAGTGCCAAAAATCTTGGAAAACCAAGAAACGTCAGTAAAAACATGACGTCCGAACAAGATCAAGTGTTCGGTGCCAATCCGAAAATTGGTCTTAGAAAAAAGAAGTGCTTCTGTCGTCCTTTAACATGACACATCCTATCTCAAGACTTCGAGCGGGCCAGCCTACAGCTTCAACCTCCTATCCCGAGGGCGGAGTACTTCTCATTAGGCCAGTTTAGCAAACTAAACTCTAGGGGCTTTGAGAGAGAAATTAGGCTCCCCGGCTAGTGACCGCACACTCGCGTCGAAAAAAGGAGTGATAAATAATAATAATAGAACTTTGCAACGACTGAGAAGAAGAACACTTATTATAAAACGGCTCAAATAAACTTAAGAGCCCCCAAGTGACTTGGGTAGAAGAATGATTGCATGTACCAAAGTACTTATATCATATCTATGTTCAACCGAACTTTAAACGGGTCTTAACCGACCGTCGGCTTCTCCCTCTTCGGTTAAGGACCGAAAAGTATTATGTACTCCATCGGTCAAGAATATCGACGGTGTTTCCAATAACCAGGCAATCAGGCCATAAGGCTGTAACAGACAAAGCGCGCTCAGGGAACTTATGCTATATTACTGCGAAGAGTAAGAAGCATCTTCGAAGAAAATAGTACCCCCACCGATACCTTTCTTCGGTGCTCATTGTTTTTATGAGACTTGTGTAATAGATTTTTTGTACTCATGAGTTCCGTTGTGTGCCGACCATCATTGAATAACTATAAGAGCGCTAGCTTTCGGTTTCATCCAGTCTGAGGTCCGGCTCGGGTGACCCGATCGTGACAATCGCAGAGGTGCTCCTTTTACTCCCTAGCCGAACAATCGGGAATGTAGGGGTAAACACAGGAGCGAGGCAACCCAGCTTGCAAATCGCTTAAGTCAATATGGTGCATATTGTGGCGTAATACACGAACAAGGAACGAAGCCGTACAAGTATAATCATATGCAACAGGAAAAGCTTCATAAAGGAAGCCCCCAAGTAAACGGGGTATTTGGATTTATGCGTCACAAACAAAGTTTGGACAAGGAAATTTTTTAGAAGCAACTTTTTTCCAAAAAAGTATAATGCTTGGTCGAACCGAATGCAAGTTAGAAATTAAAGTTTTGAGCATGAAAGCGACTTAGCTGGTTAATGTGTTCGGTATTGATGACGCGGTCCGAGCTTGATGCAGGGCAAGGTTCCATCCCTCAAGCCGGTCCCGAGGTGGTGGAGCGGAGAGCTTGACACGCCGAAGTGGTGACATAGCACGATCAATGCAGACCGGCAGAGTGACGCCGAAGTCCCCGGATCATTTTCCTGTGCACAAAAAATAGTGCAAACCGGAGATAATAGTAATAATGATAATTAAAAAAAATCGTTGTATAATAAATAATTTATGCAAAGTGAGTAATAAAAGAAATATGGCCTGGCGCCGAAGTCAATGTCGATGCAGGGCGTCGGCGTGATGCGGTAAAGGCGTGGCAAAGCCTGAATTCGCAGGTCGGTCCGAGCTCCGAGTGCGGCGTTCGCCGGACTATGTACGGAAACTGAACGAACCACCACGCGATTGTCATTAATGCGGCCACCATTTGATAGACCTGTGTACATATGACGGACAAATCAGAGTAATAATTCCTTGGGAAAAATGAACCCAAACAAGCAAAAAATACTGGGATTAATAGCATCTGGTTTATTTGTTGTAGCAATCCGAAGAAAGGTGATTCCTAAAATTGGGACCCGTCTGCACACCCATTGCCTGATGGGCGATAAAACGACGACATGGCAATGCTGGTAAAGGTTGACTCGCCGAGGCAAAGCCCTCGGCCTAGCTAACGTGACGGAGCTGGTCGACTAGTGACGTCGAAGTGTCCGGAGTAGGTTGATGAAGAGATGGAGAAGCCCCCGGTCCAGCCGAGATGTCGAAGCCTCGATGTCAGCCGATGAGTCAAAGTAGGTTGGCGTGATGGACACCAGCTTGAAGAAGCAATAGTGCGGCCCTATCGATGCAGGTCGTGACGTGGTCGATGCCGGCTTGATGAAGCGACCGTGCGGCGATGCCTGTATGCCCGCTCCGTGTAATCCGTGGGGCGGCGATGTTGGTGATGATTTATCCTTCGCGATGCCGGGCTCTTGTTCGGCTTGCCGAGATGATGATCCGCAGAAGTTGAGCTCGGCTCAACAAAGTGACGCCATGTCTAGCGCAGATCGGCAGCCGTGGAGTAATATTGCCGGACTGGTTTGATACCAGTATGATGTTGAAGATCATGTTCAAAAGATCTTACAGTTAGTGTGATATGTTCGGGAACAAAACAGAATACCCCATACAAAACTTCCTTCAAAAGGGATGTCCGAAACCCTGTTCATAAAATAGATGAACTCGGGTCGGATTCGTTTTCGCGCAGAAAACAGATCCGAAAAGTGATGCACTAATCGGAATGTTCCCGGAGTTTGGACGGTCGGATCGAGCCGAAATTTTGAGAGGTGGTAGACATAGGAATTCTGCAGCCAATCAACGGTTGGATCTTTCAAAGGACGTCCGAGCTAGAAGCTGGACACCACGCGCTAAACTCATCCAAATTCCCGTCCAGATCTGACAGGGCTCCGGTATATCGTGGATTGCCAGAGATTCCTCCATCGGAACTCGACGAAATTTTCCATGGTTGTTGTAGACTCAATTCCTCAGAATTCCACCAAAGCGATCGTCAAAGCAATACTCGAGGAGGTGGTGGTGGCAGATACGAGTTCGCTGTCCAGAAAAACAGCACGGTCGCTTGAGGGCAATGTTGACGTTGAGCCCCCGAGCTCCATAGATGATTCCTCCATGATCTTTATAGAGATTGGAGTTGATGTTTGATGAAGGCCCTCGTCCGGACATGGTGATCCAAACACGGGGCGCAATTCTTGGTCGAACCAAAGTGACCAGTCGAGCTGGTGACGAAGATGCCGAAGTCGCAGTTGATCTGCAGGCGAGCCATCGATCCTTTTGTCGATCACACAGCGGAACTCTCAATGAAAGCACCAATGTCGGTGTCAAAACCGGCGGATCTCGGGTAGGGGGTCCCGAACTGTGCGTCAAGGCCGGATTGTAACAGGAGACAAGGGACACGATGTTTTTACCCAGGTTCGGGCCCTCTCGATGGAGGTAATACCCTACTCCTGCTTGATTAATATTGATGATATGAGTAGTACAAGAGTAGATCTACCACGAGATCAAGGAGGCTAAATCCTAGAAGCTAGCCTATGGTATGATTGTTGTATATATTGTATATCTATCGACTAGCCTGGCCTCGGTTTATATAATGCACCGGAGGCCTAGGATAACAAGAGTACTAGCCGAATACGCCGGTGGGGAGAAGTCCTTGTCTTGATCGCCAAGTCTTGTGGAATCTTCCTTGTATGCGGCAGCCGTCCGAACTGGCCCATGAGTATACGGCCACGGGGGTCCTCGGACCAATCTAATAGATCGGGAGACGACGTGGTGAGTACCTCCTAGTCCAGGACACCGTCAGGGAGGCTGGCTCACCACTCGGTAGGATTTTCAAACACTTAGGCGAAACGGGTTCGCAGCTAAGCCTCCGAGTGAGAGGCTGGCTCAGCACCCGGTAGGAAATTATTTTTACAAACTTAGGCGAAACGGATTCGCAGCTAAGCCACCCACTAGGGGATTTCTCACGCAAACAAAAACAATAACAATCAATAGGAAAATTATAATGCTCTTGTCTTTGATAAATAAACTACAGAAGTTTTTCTTATTACATCTCATCCGAGTGAGAATTCAAGTATAAAAGGGGCGGAGTAGCTCCGCATTCCAGGCTCGTGGCTCATCAATCTGGCGATCGACATTATAAAGGTGGTATGCTCCATTGTGGAGGACTCTGGTGACTATGAAGGGACCTTCCCAAGTAGGAGCGAGTTTGTGTGGTTTCTGTTGATCCACTCGGAGGACCAAGTCTCCTTCTTGGAAGGCTCGACTCTTCACATTTCTGGCATGGAATCGATGCAAGTCTTGCTGATAGATGGTCGATCGGATCATGGTCATTTCTCTTTCTTCTTCCAGGAGGTCGACTGTGTCCTGCCGGGTTTGTTCTGCTTCATCTTCAGAGTAGAGCTCGACTCGGGGTGCGTTGTGAAGCAGGTCACTCGGCAAAACTGCTTCGGCTCCGTAGACCAGAAAGAATGGGGTTCTTCAAGTCGATCGGTTCGGGGTTGTCCTCAATCCCCAAAGAACTGATGGAAGCTCATCGACCCATGCACCTGCTGCGTGCTTGAGATCGCGCATCAGTCGGGGTTTCAGTCCTTTGAGAATTAAGCCGTTTACTCTTTCCGCTTGTCCATTCGACTAGGGGTGAGCGACTGAAGCGTAGTCGACTCGTGTGCCTTGAGAGGCGCAAAAGCTCTGAATTTGTCAGAATCGAAGTTTGACCCATTGTCAGTGATGCTGTTGTGCGGAACTCCATATCTGAATATCAACTCTCCGATGAAACTGACAGCAGTGCAAGCATCAAGATTCTTGATAGGCTTAGCTTCAATCCATTTGGTGAACTTGTCGACTGCTACTAGCACATGAGTGAAGCCGCTCCTGCCCGTTCTCAATGGTCCAACCATGTCCTATCCCCAAACAGTGAAGGGCCAGACGAGTGGAATGGTTTTCAGGGCTGACGCGGGTTTGTGCGACATATTGGAGTAAAACTAACATCCTTCACATTTGTCGACTATCTCTTTCGCCATTTCATTCGCCCTTGGCCAGTAGAATCCCGCTCGGTATGCTTTAGCCACAATGGTCCGAGAGGACGCATGATGACCACAGGTCCCCGAGTGGATATCATCAAGGATTATCTGACCTTCTTCTGGTGTTATACACTTCTGACTGACTCCAGTCGCGCTTTCTCTATACAACTGTCCCTTTATGACTGTAAAGGTCTTGGATCGACGGACGATCTGTCGAGCCTCTTCTTTGTCCTCTGGGAGTTCTTTCCTTAGGATGTACGCGATGTACGGTACTGTCCAGTCGGGAGTGATGACCAAAACTTTCATGATCAGGTCGACCACAGCTGGAACTTCAACTTCAGTCGGATCCGTGGCACTTTTTGGCTGCGGGGCTTCTTCAGTGAAGGGATCCTCTTGAACTGATGGTGTGTGGATGTGTTCCAAAAACACATTGCTGGGAATGGCTTCTCTTTTGGAACCTATTTTCGCCAAATCATCAGCTGCTTGATTTTTCAGTCGGGGTATGTGATGAAGTTCTAACCCCTCGAATTTCTTCTCCAGCTTTATCACTGCATTGCAATAACCAGTCATGGCTGGACTTCTGATGTCCCACTCCTTCATCACTTGATTAACCACCAAATCTAAGTCGCCATAGACCATGAGGCGACGGACGCCGAGTGAAATGGCCATGCGCAACCCATATAAAAGTGCTTCATATTCGGCTTCGTTATTGGAGGAATCAAAGTGGATTTGAAGAACATATCTGAGCTTATCTCCTCGGGGGGAGACCAATACTACCCCGGCACCGGAACCATTCAGCATTTTGGAACCATCGAAGAACATGGTCCAATGCTCCGAGTGAACCTGAGTCGGCAGTTGTTGTTCAATACACTCGGCAACGAAATCTGCTATTGCTTGGGACTTGATAGCTTTCTTTGCCTCAAATTTGATATCTAGAGGAAGGAGTTCAATCGCCCATTTTTCCACTCGACCAGTTGCATCTCTGTTGTGCAGGATCTCTGACAATGGAGCGTCGCTGACGACTGTAATGGAATGATCAGAGAAGTAGTGATCAACCTTCTTTGTGGTCATATAAATCCCATATACAAGCTTCTGATAATGAGGATATCTTTGCTTCGACGGGGTCAAAACTTCAGAAATATAATATACTGGGCACTGAACTTTGAAGGCTTTTTCTTCTTCTTCCCGCTCGACCGTAATGTAACACCCCGGATATGCTTTCCCAATTTATACTCCAACTCTTGCCGTTTCCGGCGTTAAGTTATTTTATTTTCTCGGGTTCGGGTTTTTGTCTCCATGTGTTGTTATCGTTGTCATGCATCTCATATCATTTCATCATGTGCATTGCATTTGCATACGTGTTCATCTCTTGCATTCGAGCATTTTCCCCGTTGTCCATTTTGCATTCCGGTGCTTCGTTCTCCTCCGGTGGTCATTTCTAGCTTTCTTTCGTGTGTGGGGATTAAACATTTCTGGATTGGACCGAGACTTGCCAAGCGGCCTTGGTTTACTACCGGTAGACCGCCTGTCAAGTTTCGTATCATTTGGACTTCGTTTGATACTCCAACGGTTAACCGAGGGACCGAAAAGGCCTCGTGTGTGTTGCAGCCCAACACCCCTCCAATTTGGCCCAAAACCCACCTAAGCCTCCTCCATCATCTAGATCGTTCGATCATGATCGTGTGGCCGAAAACCGCACCACATTTGGACTCTCCTAGCTCCCTCTATGCCTATAAATAGGTCCTCCTCGAAAATCTCGGACCCCCCTCCCCGAAACCCTAAAAAATCCGTCTCCGCCGCCGCTGGACGTGTCCGGACGGAGCCGGACAACGTCCGGATCCCACCGCCGCCAATCACCGCCTGCCACGTCACCGCCGCCGCCGCCACTCCCGCCGGCCCGCCCAGGCCTAAGGCGGGCCCTCTCCCGCGCCTCACCGGGCCGCCCCACGCGCCGCCGCCCTTCGCCTCCTCGCGCCCGAGGCGCGCCCGACCCCGCCTAGCCGGAACCGCGCCGCCACCGCACCGTCATCGCCGCTCCGCCGCGCGCCTCGCCGCCACAAGCCTCCGCCGCCTCGCCGGGCCCTTCCCCGCGCCTCCTCGCCGCTGGATCCGGCCGGGGAAGGCCGAATCTGCTCCTTCTCCGCCTCCCCGATCGCTCCCCGGCGAGCCCTCAGCTCCGGTGGCCGCCGCCCTGCCCGTCTCCGGTGAACAGTGCTCCGGCCGCCTCGGTTCGCGTGCTGTGAAACCCTAGATCCGGAGGTGGTTTTTTTCCACCAAGTCTCCGGTTTTTCCTGATCCAAGTGCTCCTGTTCGTGGCCTCGTAACTTTGCATCCGTAGCTCCGATTCATGCATATAACATATAAAAAATGTTCATCTCAGAGAGTACATCATTTCGTTCCATTGCAGCATTTTCATTTGAGTTCATCTTGGTGTCCGAAATGCTGTTGGAAGAGGGCTACTTGAGATAATTGTCAGATCTGCTACTCCATTTAGCTTTTTGTCATTTTTGCCATGTTTATTGTGTGCATGATATGCCCTGATGCTCTACATATGTTTTGTTAAGGGTTTTGTCATCTTTCCAGAGGTGCAACCCATGTATTTTTGTGATGTGTGTGGTGACTAGTGCAAGCTTGCCAAGTGAGGCACTTGATAATTCTGATTTTAGGGACTTAGCAATTCCACTAAGTCCTTGAGCTGTTTATCTCATGTTGCCATATGTTCTTGTTGTTTCCGAGAGATCCATGCCTCTTTTGAGGATGATCAGTAAGGATGTTTTATTAATCTTGTGGTTCTCTATCCATCCATGTCTTTGTTTACAATGATGGAACACCCTAGCTTGAGTCAATCGAGCTCTACTTTTGCTACTTTGTGAATCTGAGCAGATTGTCAACTTGTTCTCTATTTTGCCGATGTTGTTGTAGTTGATCCGTGCATGCTATGCCATTGTTCTTGCCATGTATAGCTTGCATTTTGTGTGTTCTTGATAGATGTATGCTTATCTTATCATGACTTGCACCGTAGTGAGTGCATCAAGCTCGTAAACATGCCTACTTGAGTTATGTTTTAGCATGTGTCAGTTTTCACTAAGTCTGAAAACTGATTATGTTTTTGCGATGTTCGCGTGCTTGTTAGTATATTTTCTGATCCCTTTTGGCTCAAGGTCACTAAGGGACTTTTGTTAAGCTATTTGAGTTGCTCCATGCCATATCTTACTTTGCCATGTTCAATTCCTGTAGCATGTAGTTTCGTGGCTCCGAAGAGTGCTACTTGGTCTGAAATTCCAGACAAGTGTTAATTTCACTAAGTCTGAGATCTGTTTGCCATATGCATTTTTGCCATGCTTGTTTGAACCTGTTAATGGATGAATTGGCCGTAGCTCAGTGCCAGACTTTTATTAAGCATCTTGAATGCATCCCTGCCATGTATTTTGTTGTCATGTTTGTGTGCTGTAGCATGTTCATCTCATTGCATTTAGATGGCTACTTGCTGTAAATCGCAGACCGGTGTCATTTTTGAATCGCTTGCCATTTCCAAACCGTAACTCCGATTCCGGCATTCTTTATATTGTTTTCAAGCGTTTTCATCTCATCTTTCCAGTGGCACACTTGGATTTCTAAGTTGAGGCCAGGTTCATGCATTTCCTGTCACATCTTGCATATGCATCCCGCATCGCATCCCGCATAGCATACCATGTTTGCATCATATTGTTTGATCCTTGCACGTGGTTGATTGCGTCCTTGTTGCTTGTTTGTCTTGTTTGGGTAGAGCCGGGAGACGAGTTCGCTAACGAGGAGCCCGTTGAGTTTGCTTTCGAGGATCCAGTCAACTCTGACAGCTTTGCAGGCAAGATGATCATACCCTCGAAATCACTACTATCTTTGCTATGCTAGTTTGCTCGCTCTTTTGCTATGCCAATGCTACGATGCCTACCATTTGCTTTCAAGCCTCCCAAATTGCCATGTCAAACCTCTAACCCACCATGTCCTAGCAAACTGTTGATTGGCTATGTTACCGCTTTGCTTAGCCCCTCTTATAGCGTTGCTAGTTGCAGGTGAAGATTGGAGGCCGTTCCTTGTTGGAACATTTATTTACTTGTTGGGATATCATTATATTGCCATGTTATCTTAATGCATCTATATACTTGGTAAAGGGTGGAAGGCTCGGCCTCTCGGCTAGTGTTTTGTTCCACTCTTGCCGCCCTAGTTTCCGTCATATCGGTGTTATATTCCCGGATTTTGCGTTCCTTACGCGGTTGGGTTATAATGGGAACCCCTTGATAGTTCGCCTTGATTAAAGCTTTTCCAGCAATGCCCAACCTTGGTTTTACCATTTGCCACCTAGCCTCTTTTCCCTTGGGTTTCCGGAGCCCGAGGGTCATCTTATTTTAGCCCCCCCCGGGCCAGTGCTCCTCTGAGTGTTGGTCCGAACTAGAGTCCTATGCAGCGCCCCCTCGGGGAAACTCGAGGTTTGGTTTTAGTTGTATGGAGAGCTCATCTGAGTGTGCCCTGAGAACGAGATATGTGCAGCTCCTATCGGGATTTATCGGCACATTCGGGCGGTGTTGCTGGTCTTGTTTTAACCTGTCGAAGTGTCTTGAAGAACCGAGGTACCGAGTCTGATCGGAACGTCTCGGGAGGAGGTCTATTCCTTCATTGACCGTGAGAGCTTGTCATGGGCTAAGTTGGGACTCCCCTACAGGGATTGAACTTTCGAAAGCCGTGCCCGCGGTTATGGGCAGATGGGAATTTGTTAATGTCCGGTTGTAGATAACTTGAACCTTAACTTAATTAAAATGAATCAACCGAGTGTGTTACCGTGATGGCCTCTTCTCGGCGGAGTCCGGGAAGTGGACACAGTGTTGGAGTAATGCTTGCGCAGGTTGTCCTCTAGTTTCTCGCTCGCGCTTTGCCTCCTCTTCTCGCTCTCTTTTGTGAATAAGTTAGCCACCATATATGCTAGTCGCTTGCTGCAGCTCCACATATATTTACCTTACCCTACCTATTAAGCTTAAATAGTCTTGATTGCGAGGGTGCGAGATTGCTGAGTCCCTGTGGCTCACAGATTACTATTACACCAGATGCAGGTCCAGGTGATTCCGCTCCAGGTGACGCGCTCAAGCTCAAGTGGGAGTTCGATGAGGACTCTCAACGTTACTATGTTTCCTTTCCTGATGATCAGTAGTGGTGCCCCGTTGGGGGTGATCGGGACCATGTCGCTTGTTGGGTTATCTTTCATTTTGGCGCCGTAGTCGGGCCATGAGTTTTTGGATGATGTATGTTATTTATGTACTTGATTGACGTGGCGAGTGTAAGCCAACTATGTTATCCCTTTTATTATCTATATTACATGGGATGTTTGTGATGATTACCTGACTTGCGACATATGCCTTCAATGCGATTATGCCTCTAAGTCGTGCCTCGACACGTGGGAGATATAGTCGCATCGAGGGTGTTACACGTAAGTACCGTACTGACGACTAGTCACGTGGCTGCGATGTAAAGCAGCAAAGGCTCTTTGCTGATTGGAGCAGCAAGCACCGGCTGGGTGGAGAGCAGAGCTTTGAGCTCTGCAAACGCTGCATCAGCTTCAGGAGTCCACTCGAACTTGTCTGACTTCTTCATCAATCGGTAAAGAGGCAATGCCTTTTCACCGAGACGAGAGATGAGTCGACTTAAAGCGGCCAAGCAACCAGTAAGCTTCTGGACGTCGTGCACTCGCACAGGACATTTCATCCGGAGTATAGTACCGAATTTTTCTGGATTGGCGTCGATTCCCCGTTCGGAAACGAGACAACCGAGTAACTTTCCGCCAGGAACTCCGAATGTGCACTTTGATGAATTAAGCTTGATATCATACCTCCTGAGGTTGGCAAAGGTTTCAGCAAGGTCAGTCAGCAGGTCGGAACCCTTTCGTGACTTGACCACAATATCATCCATGTATGCTTCCATATTCCGACTGATTTGAGTGAGCAAACACTTCTGAATCATCCTCATGAATGTGGCTCTGGCATTCTTGAGGCCGAATGGCATGGTAACATAACAGAAGCACCCGAATGGAGTGATGAAAGCTGTTTTGATCTCATCAGGTCCATACAGACGGATCTGATGGTACCCGGAATAGGCGTCTAAAAAAGACAGTCGCTCACATCCTGCAGTCGAGTCGACTATCTGGTCAATGCGAGGGAGAGGAAAATGATCTTTCGGGCAGGCCCGATTGATATGTTTAAAGTCAATGCACATGCGAAGTGACTTGTCCTTCTTGGGGACCATGACAACGTTGGCGAGCCACTCGGAGTGGTAAATCTCTCAGATGAACTCCGCTGCTAAGAGCCGAGCCACCTCCTCACCAATAGCCTTTCTCTTCTGGACGGTGGACCATCAGAGATGTTCTTTGACAGGTTTCACTTTTGGGTCGACTCGTAGGCGGTGCTCAGCCAGCCCCCTGGGAACACCCGGCATGTCAGAAGGCTTCCATGCGAAGATGTCCCAGTTCTCATGGAGGAACTGGATGAGCGCTTCTTCCTATTTGGAGTTGAGTGTTGTTGAGATATGAGTCGGAGCAGCACTGGGTTCGGTCGGGTGAATGTGAACCGGCTTCGTTTCACCAGACGACTGAAAAGCTGGTTCTGTAGCAGGCTTCTTGGCTCGCAACAAATCACTCGGGTCTGCAGTCTTCTGGTACTTCTGCAGCTCCACCACTGCCATCTGAGCATCAACGATCTTTGAGCCTTTCTGAAAACACTCTTCTGCTTTCTTCCGATTGCCCGTAATAGTGATCACACCTTTGGGACCAGGCATCTTCAATTTGAGATACACATAACATGGTCGAGCCATGAAGCGTGCATAAGCTGGCCTGCCCAAAATAGCGTGATAAGCACTCTGGAAATCCACAACTTCGAACGTCAACTTTTCTTTGCGGTAATTCTTGGAATCACCGAAAACCACATCAAGAGCAATTTGGCCGAGTGACTCAGCCTTCTTCCCAGGAATGACTCCGTGGAAACTCATGTTGCTGGTACTGAGTCTGGACATCAGAATGCCCATCCCTTTCAACGTCTCAGCATACAGTATGTTCAAACCACTGCCACCATCCATCAAGACTTTGGTCAGTCGAATGCCTTCAACAACTGGGTCGACCACCAAAGCTTGCCTCCCAGGGGTGGCAATGTGCGTTGGGTGATCAGACTGGTCGAATGTGATGGCAGTCTGAGACCACTTTAGATAACTGGGTGTCGCCGGAGCAACCATATTCACCTCACGGTTGATAACTTTCAGTCGACTTTTGCTTTCAACATTAGCAAAAATCATCAAGGTGGAATTGACCTGGGGGTATCCATCATCACTGTCTTCCTTGTCCTCAACTTTGTCCGACTCCTTTTCCTTATTTTTGGGCTGTTTGCCCTGGAACTGCTGGATCAAGAGCCGACACTGTCGAGTGGTATGTTTCGGGTAAATGAGCTTACCCTCTTCATCTTTCTTGGTGTGGATGTGACATGGCAAATCCAACACATCATTTCCGTCTTGGTCTTTAACTTTCTTGGGGTTCCAAGGCCCTTTGGGTTTTCCCTTAAACTTTCCTTGAGTTACAGCCAAGGCTTCCCCAGGAGCAGCTGGCTCAGCTTTCCGCTTCTGTTTCCGATTGGGATTTCCTCCTCTGGTTTCTTGGGCGACTGACTTGTGCTTGCCACTCCGGAGTCGATCCTCATCTTCACCATTAGCGTACTTGGTGGCAATCTCCATCATCCGATTCAGAGACATGTCTCCGGTTCGACCGAATTTCAGATTCAGTTCTCTGTACTTGACGCCTTCTTTGAAGGCACAGACTGCTTGGTGATCAGGCACATTCTCTACCGTGTGATGTAACGTGATCCATCTCTGGATGTAATCCCTCAAAGTTTCATTCGTCTTCTGCACGCAAGACCGCAGTTTCGTCAGTCCTGCCGGTCGCTTACATGTTCCTTCAAATGTGGTGACAAACACTCGGGCGAGATCTTCCCAAGTGTAAATGCTGCTGGGTGCTAACTGATTCAGCCACGCTCTGGCCGAGCCCTCCAACATGAGAGGCAGGTGCTTCATGGCCACTTCATCATTGCCACCGCCAATCTGGACAGCCACTCGATAGTCTTCAAGCCAAGTATCGAGCGTGGACTCACCAGTGAAATTACTGACTCCAGTCGCCAACCTGAAGTTGGGAGGAATCACAGCGGCCCTGATGGCTCTACTAAAGCACTCTGGCCCCGAAACATGTACTCTGCTGCTGGTAGGTGCATCTCTGTCGTGACCTTCTCGGTGAGCTCTGTTCTTGTCGACCAAACCTTGAACCAGAATGGATCTCGCATCAAAGCCTGGTTCCCTGGGGTCGACTGGAATCCTTCGCCCAACACTATGAGGGCGCCTGTCATCCTGCTGTCGAGGCACATACGATCCACTCCTCGGGGGAGGGGTGGGCACTCGACGTCGATCGTCACGATCAATCAGTGATCATACTGCTCACGGTTCCCATATTGATCACGCCGGTCTCCACGTCCCTCACGCCTCGGGGGCGATCTTGGGTATGAGCCGACTGGACTGTGTCTGCAGCAATGAGTTTGCTATGAATCCTGTTCCGCGACTAAGAAACAGCGGAATTCTGGTCTCCTACTGCCCGGAGTAACGCTCTGATCTGCAACAAGCCTCTGCCAGCCTCTGACTAGGAAGGCTGAATCGACTCTGCTATACGGGCTGCAGCTGCTAAATTCTGAATCGGAGTTCGATATACCTGCGGGAGTGGAAAGAGCTGACGTCGACTGGATTCTGGAACCCGTTGTCACGCACGCTCGTCGAGTGCTCGCTGGAGGTTCTCCAGTCGAGCGCGCTCAGCCAAGTTTGCCAGGCGCGCGTCCTCCAAGGCACGAGCCTCGGGGGTTTCTCCAATGATAGGAGTGTGCAGTGCATCCATGTTCCGGCGACGAAGTTCTTCTCTCTGCAGCGACGTGAGAGGCTCGGGGAGATATTCCTCATGGGGATGCGACGGGTCACCTCCACCTGCGCCTCCGTCGGTGCGGGGAAAACCGGGAGGACTGCGCGGTCCATCAACCATCAGAACCTCCGCCGCCGGATCACTGCTGTCGCACTCGGATGCAGTCTCTGCGGAGCCAGTCGAACAGGCCGTAGAGGGATTCGTCGGGCTCGATCGCCGCGACTTGAGGGGTGGCCGACTGGCGTGCCACCGCGTGTCTCACCCACCGCTGAAGTCTCGACCGACCGGAGCGCTTGCGCCGGCGGGAAACAGGGAGGGAGGACAACACAGGGGCCGACCGATAATGGGTCGACGGTTGCCGCAAGAGGACGCCGTGGACGCACGCGCGAAAGTGCGTTGCCCCGCGGACAGGGAATGCGTCGACGTCGAGCGGAGCCTCCTGAAGCCAAGCGGAGTCGTCGGCGATGAACGTGAGTGCGCCGAGACGGATCTCGCGGCCCTCCACCAAAACTCCGCCAGAAACCATGATGATTTGGATCGGAAAAGATCGCAACTCCTCCAACAAATTGCTAAGACACCTGCCCCACGGTGGGCGCCAACTGTCGTGGTTCTAAGTCTGACAGTAATGTATCGGGGTAGGTATGGAGAGCCAAGATCTTAGCTATGGAGTAGTTGTAAGCACACGAGGTTTACGAGTTCAGGCCCTTCTCGGAGGAAGTAATAGCCTTACGTCTCGGAGCCCAGAGGCGGTCGACTGGATTATGTGTGTATGAATCACAGGGGTGCGAACCCTTTACACTGAGGAGGGGGGTGGCTTATATAGAGTTCGCCAGACCCCTCCGGCCCTTAGTTATGCAGGGTTTTAAGTACATTAAGGTCAGGCGTTACTAGTAACGCCCCTAATAAAGTGCTATGATGACCATAAAAGCTACTTAATGACCGACCGTTAGCGTGCGGAGTGACTTTAGGTCTCCTGGCCGTCGAGTGGTTGGATCTTGGTCGAGTGATTGCTTCTTGGTCGAGTGTCTTCGAGTCTGTCGAGTGGAACACCTCCAAGTCGATTGAAAGGTGATTTCTTCTAGAGATGTCCTTGGGTAGGGCAGTTAGGACAGGTCCATGACCCTACCCTAGGTACATAGCTTCATCACTCAGCTCAGCTCATTTGAAGCTCGTTAAGCTCGTGAGCACTCACGAGCTTTATAACATGTTATGATATACGTGATGAATGTGTAGGTATGGTTTTCAAGATGAAATATGGTGACTACAAAAAGAAATGAAGTAGTTTGTTGCCTCATGTCGATTAGATTAAATAGACGGGCTGAGGTGCTACAAAAAGTTTGTCACATAAGATAAAAATATGTGTTGTGTTGTTACTAATGAGCTTAATGAGCTACTCGTGAAACTCGTTAGCTCGCTCGTTAAGCTCGTTAAGTTTAACGAGCTAAAATCAATGATTGACTCTATTTATTAAGAAGCGAGCTTTGAGCTTAACGAGCCGAACTATCGAGCGCTCATTAAGCTCACGAGCTACGAGCTTTTTGTCCAGCCCTACCCACGTCTCCAACATGTGATTGCCTCACCACACTCCAAACTATATATGGCACTGCCTCGGCAGTGGGACCTTTGGGCCGCAAACTACAACACGTGTAGCCAACTGCGTGAATCGGTCGGTAGCGTCCTCTTTTGACCTAGGTTCTATTCATCCCACTTTTAGTTGTCCGTTTTGGTGAAATACAAATCTGGTAAACAAATGTAATACCTCTCGACATGATACCCATGTTTCAGTTAGTGTTGCCCTGATGTGCGTGCTTTGATGGTGTTGGTATAGTGTCTTGGTTGGGTGAAGGAGATCATGGAGGCGTGAGGTTTGAACTAGTGGCGAGCGAGAATGTAGGAGGAGGATGCAAGGTTTATTGGTGATGAGGGAGCGTTCACCATGTGGACAAGGATAGGGTTTGCAATACCAAATGCATGATAGGAAGCAGGACATGTGAAGAACATACACACCAGTAGCATTGTTCCTATCTCCACTCACCAGAAGTGGTGGGGTTGAATGGGATTAGGAAAATATTTAATAAAGATGGGTTTACTGAAGTAAAACAATGTATGTAGAACAATTACTGAACATAATAGAGAGTAAACTAAACTGGACAGAGAAACAACTAGCTAAACATAGGTAAATCTAAGTAGCAGTGCATCCAAGGGAAAACATAGCATAGGCAATGGAATAACTATTCTCAGAATGGTCTTTGAAACATTCATAGAGAAATTAACAAGACGGGGAATGATTGACAAACACGTGCAAGTTACAAAGGTAAATTAGTTTGGGAAAGTAAAACTCGTAGCTTGACGAAGATAAAGATTTGTTTGACCGGTTCGAGTTGCTCACACAACTCTCCGTCTTGTTGGATGGGTCTAGATTTGACTCAGAGGACAATGTCCACACCCTATTCTCCTTAAGCTAAATTCACTCAGGCTTCACCCAATCACTCGTGTTAGATCTTCGAGACCTTCACATATTTGTTCTTTAGCCATCCACAATTACTCTCTAAGGCTCATGACTAACACCTAACTGTCTAGTGATGCTCAATTACTTGGTTGTTTTAGACTCTAGGGTATTTCCTCACTAGGTTCTCACAATTCTCGCGAAGAATGGGTTGCTCTAAGAAGCTCTTGTCAATTCTCTCTAGAGGAACCAACTATCTCAGGTTTGAATGGGGTGGCGGAGCATCCCGAGGTGTGGAATAACCAATAAGGGCCTTGGCCACCTAATGGACAGCCGACACTTGGAGAGTAATGGTTGGATTTCAAATGCGGGCTACGTCTTACTTGTGGAATAAGTCAATTTGACTCGATTGCACTTGATTTTTCCTCGAAGTCCTGAAGAATATCATCTCGGACTCAGAGAGAAAATCATAGTTGGAAGAGATTTCCAAGTCTTCACTCGAAGAAGTAGGTTTTGGGTTGAGCATCATGGAAGACCTGAATCTCAATGGTCACGTAGACCCCCCCTTAATAGTATGGTTTGCCCTATGACTCAAAAAGAGAGAAATTAAACCAGAAAACAAAAGTCCTCACTATGCTTCATATCCCTTGTTGCGAGCGGATTGTTCCACGAACATGCATTCTGAAAGTCTTCGTTGTCAACACAATTTTTAGGGGTCATAACTCATGTTAAACCAAATCCTCGGGCACTTTCACCTATGTATACCGACAAATACATTTAGTCTCGTAACTTTTTCTCATTAATCATCCAAAAAACCCTAGGAGCCACTAGATGCACTTACAACGTATGACAGAGGGGATAAAAGAGTGTGGTAGCCTATTGTTTTCTTACCGCGCACACAACTTTGGGTAATTTGAAGTAGCTTGTGTAATCTCCATAGGCTAGGTTAGGCTTAGTGTTCCATGTGGATTAGTTGGTTCATAAGTCATCACAGCAGAAAAATGACCATTACAACTGTCAACGAAACATCATCTTCCCGCAAAAGTCAAAATATATGAACTGAAAATATATACTCTTATAGTCATTATTTGCCACCACACTGTGGAAATTACACATTCAATCACCAATTACAATACTAAGGTAATCAGTAAATATGTTGAGTATTTGTGTTGTAATAATTAGCATATTGGATAATTTCATGAGGGTCATTTTTTTAGATTCAAAATTAGTTAACTGAAATTCTCAAGTCCACATTGGAACACTTGATTATTTCTCAGTTAACTGTATATTCTTGTTTCAACCCCAAGGAAAATGATGGTTTACTGGCATAACATGAGGTATATTGTTTTGCCAAAAGAAAGTTGATAAGCTTGAAGTCAAACAACAATAGGACCAGAATTCCTACATATAATTCTGATCAAATATTCAAAGATTATTCGGAATTTCTTTAATGTTCATGAATTTTTTGAAATGTTAGCCTTTTTTAAACAGTGTTCAGTTTTTAAAAGTGTTTGCTTTTTTGGAGTAACTGATCACGAGCACAAATGCGCTCGTTATCCGCAATGTCAGTTAGCACGTCTGGATTTGCGCCATTAGTTTATACGGGCATCTTCGGTCTGCCAGAAATCGAGCACTATGCCGAAATATGTACGTGGCAGAGCGGGGCGTGAGCCAACCTGACTGAGTACATTGACCAGAGTTAAGGCGAGGATGGACGGCAGTTTGCCGTCGGCGAGTTGATCCATGGATCAGCAAGTTCGCTTTTCGGTATGGGCATTGCGGCCCCGAATAGAATGCAGGGTCCATCATCTTCTCTTGCAACGTGAGTGGTGTTTTGGAGGTGAGGATTGCGAGATAGAGGTCTGGAGCGGCGACGGCGATCCACCATGGCAGGTACGTGGATCATTGCTTCCTCGGCGGTGTTTGAAGGAAATATGCCCTAGAGGCAATAATAAAGTTATTATTTTATTTCCTTATATCATGATAAATGTTTATTATTCATGCTAGAATTGTATTATCCGGAAACATAATACTTGTGTGAATACATAGACAAACTAAACGTCACTAGTATGCCTCTACTTGACTAGCTCGTTAATCAAAAATGGTTATGTTTCCTAACCATAGGCATGTGTTGTCATTTGATTAATGGGATCACATTATTAGGATAATGATGTGACTGACATGACCCATTCCATTATCTTAGCACCCGATCATTTAGTATGTTGCTATTGCTTTCTTCATGACTTATACATGTTCCTATGACTATGAGATTATGCAACTCCCGTTTGCCGGAGGAGCACTTTGTGTGCTACCAAACGTCACAACGTAACTAGGTGATTATAAAGGAGCTCTACAGGTGTCTCCAAAGGTACATGTTGGGTTGGCGTATTTCGAGATTAGGATTTGTCACTCCGATTGTCGGAGAGGTATCTCTGGGCCCTCTTGGTAATGCACATCACATAAGCCTTGCAAGCATTGCAGCTAATAAGTTAGTTGTGAGATGATGTATTACAGAACGAGTAAAGAGACTTGCTGGTAACGAGATTGAACTAGGTATTGAGATACCGACGATCGAATCTCGGGCAAGTAACATACTGATGACAAAAGGAACAACGTATGTTGTTATGCGGTCTGACCGATAAAGATCTTCATAGAATATGTAGGAGCCAATATGAGCATCCAGGTTCCGCTATTGGTTATTGACTAGAGACATGTCTCGGTCATGTCTACGTTGTTCTCGAACCCGTAGGGTCCGCACGCTTAACATTATGATGACAGTTTCATTATGAGTTTATATATTTTGATGTACCGAAGGAGTTTGGAGTCCCGAATATGATCACGGACATGACGAGGAGTCTCGAAATGGTCGAGACATAAAGATTGATATATTGGAAGCCTATGTTTGGACATCGGAAGTGTTCCGGGTGAAATCGGTATTTACCCGGAGTACCGGGAGGTTACCGGAACCCCCCGGTAACCTAATGGGCCTTAATGGGCCTAGTGGAGGAAGAGGAGAGAAGGCCTAGGGGCTGCCGCGCGCCCTCCCCCCCAGTCCGAATTGGACAAGGAGGAGGGGCGGCGCCCCCCCCCCCTTTCCTTTCTTCCCTCTCTTCCTTCTTCCACAAGTCCTAGTCCAACTAGGGAAAGGGAGGGAGTCCTACTCCCGGTAGGAGTAGGACTCCTCCTGCGTGCCTCCTCCTAGGGCCGGCCGCACCCTCCTTGGCTCCTTTATATACGGGGGCAGGGGGCATCCCTAGACACACAAGTTGATCTCTAAGATCGTTCTCTTAACCGTGTGCGGTGCCCCCTTCCACCATAGTCCTCGATAATATTGTAGTGGTGCTTAAGCAAAGCCCTGCGACAGTTGAACATCAAGATTGTCACCACGCCGTCGTGCTGACGGAACTCTTCCCCGACACTTTGCTGGATCGGAGTCCGGGGATCGTCATCAAGCTGAACGTGTGCTAGAACTCAGAGGTGCCGTAGTTTCGGTGCTTGATCGGTCGGGCCGTGAAGACGTACGACTACATCAACCGCATTGTCATAACGCTTCCGCTGTCGGTCTACGAGGGTACGTAGATTATACTCTCCCCTCTCATTGCTATGCATCACCATGATCTTGCGTGTGCGTAGGAAATTTTTGAAATTACTACGTTCCCCAACAGTGGCATCCGAGCCTAGGTTTTATGTGTTGATGTTATATGCACGAGTAGCACACAAGTGAGTTGTGGGCGATATAAGTCATACTGCTTACCAGCATGTCATACTTTGGTTCGGCGGTATTGTTGGATGAAGCGGCCCGGACCGACATTACGCGTACGCTTACGCGAGACTGGTTCTACCGACGTGCTTTGCACACAGGTGGCTGGCGGGTGTCAGTTTCTCCAACTTTAGTTGAACCGAGTGTGGCTACGCTCGGTCCTTGTGAAGGTTAAAACAGCACCAACTTGACAAACTATCGTTGTGGTTTTGATGCGTAGGTAAGCTTGGTTCTTGCTTAAGCCCATAGCAGCCACGTAAAACTTGCAAACAACAAAGTAGAGGACGTCTAACTTGTTTTTGCAGGGCATGTTGTGATGTGATATGGTCAAGACATGATGCTAAATTTTATTGTATGAGATGATCATGTTTTGTAACTGAGTTATCGGCAATTGGCAGGAGCCATATGGTTGTCGCTTTATTATATGCAATGCAATCGCGCTGTAATGCTTTACTTTATCACTAAGCGGTAGCGATAGTCGTGGAAGCATAAGATTGGCGAGACGACAACGATGCTACGATGGTGATCAAGGTGTCGCGTCGGTAACGATGGTGATCATGACGATGCTTCGGAGATGGAGATGACAAGCACAAGATGATGGCCATATCATATCTCTTATATTGATTGCATGTGATGTTTATCTTTTATGCATCTTATCTTGCTTTGCTTGACGGTAGCATTATAAGATGATCTCTCACTAAATTTCAAGATAAGAGTGTTCTCCCTGAGTATGCACCGTTGCCAAAGTTCGTCGTGCCCAGACACCACGTGATGATCAGGTGCGATAAGCTCTATGTCCATCTACAACGGGTGCAAGCCAGTTTTGCACACGCAGAATACTTAGGTTAAACTTGACGAGACTAGCATATGCAGATATGGCCTCGGAACACTGAGACCGAAAGGTCGAGCGTGAATCATATAGTAGATATGATCAACATAGTGATGTTCACCATTGAAAACTACTCCATTTCACGTGATGATCAGTTATGGTTTAGTTGATTTGGATCACATAATCACTTAGAAGATTAGAGGGATGTCTTTTTAAGTGGGAGTTCTTAAATAATATGATTAATTGAACTTAAATTTATCATGAACTTAGTACCTGATAGTATATTGCTTGTTTATGTTTGATTGTAGATAGATGGCCCGTGTTATTGTTCCGTTGAATTTTAATGCGTTGCTTGAGAAAGAAAAGTTGAAAGATGATGGTAGCAATTACACGGACTGGGTCCGTAACTTGAGGATTATCCTCATTGCTGCACAGAATAATTACGTCCTAGAAGCACCGCTGGGTGCCAGGCCTGCTGCTGGAGCAACACCAGATGTTATGAACGTCTGGCAGAGCAAAGCTGATGACTATTCGACAGTTCAGTGTGCCATGCTTTACGGCTTAGAATTGGGACTTCAACGACATTTTGAACGTCATGGAGCATATGAGATGTTCCAGGAGTTGAAGTTAATATTTCAAGCAAATGCCCGAATTGAGAGACATGAAGTCTCCAATAAGTTCTATAGCCGCAAGATGGAGGAGAATAGTTCTGTCAGTGAGCATATACTCAAAATGTCTGGGTATAATAATCACTTGATTCAATTGAGAGTTAGTCTTCCAGATGATTGCGTCATTGACAGAACTCTCCAATCACTGCCACCTAGCTACAAGAGCTTCGTGATGAACTATAATATGCAAGGGATGAATAAGACTATTCCCGAGCTCTTCGCAATGCTGAAAGCTGTGGAGGTAGAAATCAAAAAGGAGCATCAAGTGTTGATAGTCAACAAGACCACTGGTTTCAAGAAAAAGGGCAAAGGGAAGAAGAAGGGGAACTTTAAAAAGAACAGCAAGCAAGTTGCTGCTCAAGAGAAGAAACCCAAATCTAGACCTAAGCCTGAAACTGAGTGCTTCTACTGCAAGCAGACTGGTCACTGGAAGCAGAACTGCCCAAAGTATTTGGCGGATAAGAAGGATGGCAAGGTGAACAAAGGTATATGTGATATACATGTTATTGATGTGTACCTTCTAGAGCTCGCAGTAGCACCTGGGTATTTGATACTGGTTCTGTTGCTAATATTTGCAACTCGAAACAGGGACTACAGATTAAGCGAACACTGGCGAAGGACGAGGTGACGATGCGCGTGGGAAATGATTCCAAAATCGATGTGATCGCGGTCTGCACGCTACCTCTACATCTACCATCGGGATTAGTATTAGACCTGAATAATTGTTATTTGGTGCCAACATTGAGCATGAACATTATATCTGGATCTTGTTTAATGCGAGACGGTTATTCATTTAAATCAGAGAATAATGGTTGTTCTATTTATATGAGTAATATCTTTTATGGTCATGCACCCTTGAAGAGTGGTCTATTTTTGATGAATCTCGATAGTAGTGATACACATATTCATAATGTTTAAGCCAAAAGATGCAAAGTTGATAATGATATTGCAACTTTTTTGTGGCACTGCCGTTTAGGTCATATCGGTGTAAAACGCATGAAGAAACTCCATACTGATGGACTTTTGGAACCACTTGATTATGAATCACTTGGTACTTGCGAACCATGCCTCATGGGCAAGATGACTAAAACACCGTTCTCCGGTACTATGGAGAGAGCAACAGATTTGTTGGAAATCATACATACAGATGTATGTGGTCCAATGAATGTTGAAGCTCATGGCGGATATCGTTATTTTCTCACCTTCACAGATGATTTAAGCAGATATGGGTATATCTACTTAATGAAACATAAGTCTGAAACATTTGAAAAGTTCAAAGAATTTCAGAGTGAAGTTGAAAATCATCGTAACAAGAAAATAAAGTTTCTACGATCTGATCGTGGAGGAGAATATTTGAGTTACGAGTTTGGTCTACATTTGAAACAATGCGGAATAGTTTCGCAACTCACGCCACCTGGAACACCACATCGTAATGGTGTGTCCGAACATCGTAATCGTACTTTACTTGATATGGTGCGATCTATGATGTCTCTTACAGATTTACCGCTATCGTTTTGGGGTTATGCTTTAGAGACGGCCGCATTCACGTTAAATAGGGCACCATCAAAATCCGTTGAGACGACGCCTTATGAACTATGGTTTGGCAAGAAACCAAAGTTGTCATTTCTGAAAGTTTGGGGCTGCGATGCTTATGTGAAAAAACTTCAACCTGATAAGCTCGAACCCAAATCGGAGAAATATGTCTTCATAGGATACCCAAAGGAGACTGTTGGGTACACCTTCTATCACAGATCCGAAGGCAAAACATTTGTCGCTAAGAATGAATCCTTTCTAGATAAGGAGTTTCTCTCGAAAGAAGTGAGTGGGAGGAAAGTAGAACTTGATGAGGTAACTGTACCTGCTCCTTTATTGGAAAGTAGTACATCGCAGAAACCGGTTTCTGTGACACCTACACCAATTAGTGAGGAAGCTAATGATAATGATCATGAAACTTCAGAACAAGTTACTACCGAACCTCGTAGATCAACCAGAGTAAGATCCGCACCAGAGTGGTACGGTAACCCTGTTCTGGAAGTCATGCTACTAGATCATGATGAACCTACGAACCATGAAGAAGCGATGGTGAGCCCAGATTCTGCAAAATGGCTTGAAGCCATGAAATCTGAGATGAGATCCATGTATGAGAACAAAGTGTGGACTTTGGTTGACTTGCCCAATGATCAGCAAGCAATTGAAAATAAATGGATCTTCAAGAAGAAGACTGACACTGACGGTAATGTTACTATCTACAAAGCTCGACTTGTCGCAAAAGGTTTTCGACAAGTTCAGGGATTGACTATGATGAGACCTTCTCACTCGTAGCGATGCTTAAGTCTGACCGAATCATGTTAGCAATTGCCGCATTTTATGATTATGAAATTTGGCAGATGGATGTCAAAACTGCATTCCTGAATGGATTTCTGGAAGAAGAGTTGTATATGATGCAACCGGAAGGTTTTGTCGATCCAAAGGGAACTAACAAAGTGTGCAAGCTCCAGCGATCCATTTATGGACTGGTGCAAGCCTCTCGGAGTTGGAATAAACGCTTTGATAGTGTGATCAAAGCATTTGGTTTTGTACAGACTTTTGGAGAAGCCTGCATTTACAAGAAAGTGAGTGGGAGCTCTGTAGCATTTCTGATATTATATGTAGATGACATATTACTAATCGGAAATGATATAGAATTTCTAGATAGCATAAAGGGATACTTGAATAAGAGTTTTTTAATGAAAGACCTTGGTGAAGCTGCTTACATATTGGGCATTAAGATCTATAGAGATAGATCAAGACGCTTAATTGGACTTTCACAAAGCACATACCTTGACAAAGTTTTGAAGAAGTTCAAAATGGATCAAGCAAAGAAAGGATTCTTGCCTGTGTTACAAGGTGTGAAATTGAGTAAGACTCAATGCCCGACCAATGCAGAAGATAGAGAGAAAATGAAAGATGTTCCCTATGCTTCAGCCATAGGCTCTATCATGTATGCAATGCTGTGTACCAGACCTGATGTGTGTCTTGCTATAAGTCTAGCAGGAAGGTACCAAAGTAATCCAGGTGTGGATCACTGGACAGCGGTCAAGAACATCCTGAAATACCTGAAAAGGACCAAGGATATGTTTCTCATATATGGAGGTGACAAAGAGCTCATCGTAAATGGTTACGTTGATGCAAGCTTTGACACTGATCCGGACGATTCTAAATCACAAACCGAATACGTGTTTACATTAAACGGTGGAGCTGTCAGTTGGTGCAGTTCTTAACAAAGCGTTGTGGCGGGATCTACATATGAAGCGGAGTACATAGCTGCTTCAGAAGCAGCAAACGAAGGAGTCTGGATGAAGGAGTTCATATCCGATCTAGGTGTAATACCTAGTGCATCGGGTCCAATGAAAATCTTTTGTAACAATACTGGTGCAATTGCTTTGGCAAAGGAATTCAGATTTCAGAAGAGAACCAAGCACATGAAGAGATGCTTCAATTCCATCCGGGATCTAGTCCAGGTGGGAGACATAGAGATTTGCAAGATACATACGGATCTGAATGTTGCAGACCCGTTGACTAAGCCTCTTCCACGAGCAAAACATGATCAACACCAAAGCTCCATGGGTGTTAGAATCATTACTGTGTAATCTAGATTATTGACTCTAGTGCAAGTGGGAGACTGAAATAAATATGCCCTAGAGACAATAATAAAGTTATTATTTTATTTCCTTATATCATGATAAATATTTATTATTCATGCTAGAATTGTATTATCCGGAAACATAATACTTGTGTGAATACATAGACAAACTAAACGTCACTAGTATGCCTCTACTTGACTAGCTCGTTAATCAAAGATGGTTATGTTTCCTAACCATAGACATGTGTTGTCATTTGATTAACGGGATCACATTATTAGGAGAATGATGTGATTGACATGACCCATTCCATTAGCTTAGCACCCGATCGTTTAGTATGTTGCTATTGCTTTCTTCATGACTTATACATGTTCCTACGACTATGGGATTATGCAACTCCCATTTGCCGGAGGAACACTTTGTGTGCTACCAAACGTCACAACGTAACTAGGTGATTATAAAGGAGCTCTACAGGTGTCTTCAAAGGTACATGTTGGGTTGGCGTATTTCGAGATTAGGATTTGTCACTCCGATTGTCGGAGAGGTATCTCTGGGCCCTCTCGGTAATGCACATCACATAAGCCTTGCAAGCATTGCAACTAATAAGTTAGTTGTGAGATGATGTATTACGGAATGAGTAAAGAGACTTGCTGGTAACGAGATTGAACTAGGTATTGAGATACCGATGATCGAATCTCGGGCAAGTAACATACTGATGACAAAAGGAACAACATATGTTGTTATGCGGTCTGACCGATAAAGATCTTCGTAGAACATGTAGGAACCAATATGAGCATCCAGGTTCCGCTATTGGTTATTGACCGGAGACGAGGCTCGGTCATTTCTACATAGTTCTCGAACCCATAGGGTCCGCACGCTTAAAGTTCGGTGACGATCGGTATTATGAGTTTATGTGTTTTGATGTACCGAAGGTAGTTCGGAGACCCGGATGTGATTACGGACATGACGAGGAGTCTCGAAATGGTCGAGATCTAAAGATTGATATATTGGACGGCTATATTCGGACACCGGAAGTGTTCCGGATGGTTTCAGAGGTGTGCCGGAGGGGTTACCGGAACCCCCCGGGGAAGTATTGGGCCTTAGTGGGCCTGAGGGGAGAGAGAGGACAGCAGCCCAGGAGGTGGTGCGCCCCCTCCCATGAGGAGTCCGAATTGGACTAGGGGAGGGGGGCGCGACCCCTCTTTCCCTCTCCCTGTCCCTTTCTTTCCTTCCTCCTTCCCCCTTCCTAGTAGGACTGGGAAAGGATGAATCTTACTCCTACTAGGAGGAGGATTCCTCCCCTCCTTGGGGCACACCAAGGCCGACCAGCCTCCCCCTTGCTCCTTCATATACGGGGGCGGGGGGCACCCAAAGACACACAAGTTGATTGTTCCAAGCCGTGTGCGGTGCCCCCCTCCACCATAATCCACCTCGATCATAGCGTAACAGTGCTTAGGCGAAGCCCTGCGTCGGTAGCAACATCATCACCGTCATCACACCGTCGTGCTGATGGAACTCTCCCTCGAAGCTCTGCTGGATCGGAGTTCGTGGGACGTCATTGAGCTGAACGTGTGCTAAACTCGGAGGTGCTGTGCGCTCGATACTTGGATCGGTCGGATCGTGAAGACGTACGACTACATCAACCGCGTTCTCATAACGCTTCCATTTACGGTCTACGAGGATACGTGGACGGTACTCTCCCCTCTCATTGCTATGCATCACCATGATCTTGCGTGTGTGTAGGAATTTTTTTGAAATTACTGCGTTCCCCAACACATTTGTAGGGCATTGGGTAGTTGATTGAGTGCTATTGCTTTTCCCCATGATTTAGATTTGCTCTGCTTGAGGAGACAGGAGAGAGTTTGGTGCCTAGCCCTCTTGTTGCGAATGGCGCTGTGTTGGCGATGCCGCATTAGTATCAGGCAGCGGACAGTGGAGAAGAACAGTTGTTGTCAGCGAAGGAGGCTGTCGTGGGCAAAAGGAGATCTCCCTCCGACGACTGAGCTATCGACGAGGAAGATGAATCCCGAGGCGCCCAGATGGAATAAGTGGTAAGTGGAGAAGTGTCCTTATCTCTACAGAGATGCAATGATCTAGTAATTGAAAACTGACATTACTATGGAAATCAAGCAATTATAGCCTTTTGGTTTAGAGGAGTTAGTTCACTGCATTCAAGTAGTCCATGCTAAAAAGTGCTTGGTGTTTGCAAGCTGAGGATTTTTCTGGTGCACCTAGCAGAGCACCATGCCCAAATCGACTCAGTGCGTTTGAGAAGGCTGCCAAGTGTTTTGGAGAGAATCCGGCTGAAAATGTGACCACACTTGTTCTTGGCACTACTTTCGACTCCTTGAGAGAGGCTTACAACTTCTACAATCTATACTCATGGGGAAAAGGTTTTGGCATACAGTATGGAAAGAGTCGGCTAAATGTGGAGAGGACCAAGTGCATGCAAGAGATAGTCTATGGGTGCTCTGTTTGTTGGAGTCAACAATCATTTTCAGAGTGTGATACTGGTAGGTGTGCTAGTTTGAGACGAGATTTTTTTCGATAAAGTGTGTATTTTATTGGCTCAAAATGGAGCATCAAGAAGATACAAACACAACAAGCACATACCGGCCTCTGCATACTTAGGATGCACGCAGCCAACACCAACACACACATAAAAAAACACTAGCAAATAGCAAAGTCATGAACGACCAAAGCTATGTATAGGCGAGTAAAAAAAACTAAAAGCGATCAGGTCCACTATCACAAACTACAGAAATGACCATATCCGCACCAATCATCTAATGACATCACATGGACTACGATATTCTTCGACGGCAATGCCTTCAGAAAGGAAGCGACACTCAAGCGTCGCCGTCACCGGATCCAACCACCAAGGCTAGTCTAGATTTTCACCCTTAAGAACTAGTCCGAGCTTATCCGAGCAATGCCTTCAACAAGGTAACGACGTAAAAACATCTTCATTGCCAGGTATAACCACCTCGGGTCAGACCTAGGCTTTCACCCCAGAGCTCAAGACTGTGTGCTTGAGTAGCACCACCATCGATGTTATCCATGTTTGTCAGCACCGCTTTTCCACGATCCCAGCAGCTACACGCGATGTATTGCCGCCACTACACAACCATTCCTTTGCATAAAGCCATAATCTACAGTTTACATCTCATCATCGAAGTGAACCATCGGATCTGGAGCAATCCTCACGAAGATCTTTCTTTCAATGGTCACCACACAACAATGAGGCCACCAGCCCACCACCGCAGGCCGGAGATCCGGGAGCCACGCATCTAGCCAAGGCCACCTGGGGCTAGTGGTACCTGGAACTGCTGCCGGCTGGCGACGCGTGCCCAAGACCGTCGCAACGATTGGAAGCACTGCCAGCCCTTGCATATTACCGTAGAAATAGGGGCGGGACCTCATCTCTGGCCTCCTCGACAAAGCCACCTTTGCAGGAAAACAAGATCATGGCATCCCGACTGGCGGCGGCTGCGAGTCGCGATAGGATCTGGATGAGGCGTCCCCCTACACAATGGCGAGCAAGCTCCGTGCTCCTCCACATGCCAATATGTGGCCAGCAACTATGGCTGCCGTTGCACGCCGCCGGCCGGAATCGAGGTCCGATTGGATCTGATGCCCAAGTCTTCATCAACAGAACACCAATGCTAGAACCATCCATGCTACCTTTGGCGCGTGCCCGCCGCCACCGCGGCAGAGGCCGACGGCGAGGGAGGCAAGGATCTGGGACCTGGGGCGGTGGCGGCGGGAGTGTCTCCCGGGGCGCCCAGAGGTAGGCGACACGGGAGTCGGGCTACCTTTGGAGTTAATGTTGTTGTTAAAAGATTTTCTCCCAGTGTTGGAGTCCGGGACGAGATAGCAGAGAGTTTCGAGTGACTATTCTCAGAGTTTCTCAGGATGATGGTGGTTCTCCACCAGTGACCATGCTCCCATGTACTGTACTATGCATGGATGACTAGGTACATAGCTCTTTAAGTGGTGCGGGTGCATGTCGATAGTTGCGAACTGATGTCTACCTCTTTTGTCAGACCAAAATCGTGCCATGGAGCTGGCTATCAAGAGCATCATGCTAGACACAACTCACCGGTGGTGCAAATGGCACGAGTTGAAGAAAGCAAAGGAGTCATTGGGAGCTTTGTACACCAAAAAAGTGAGTTCAGAGCAGAATTTCATAAGGTGGTAAACCACCACATGCTGTTAGTAGATGAATTTGAGAGAGGATGGGAAATGTTGTTGGACAAATACAAGCTGAGGGCACATCCTTACATGACACAACTTTGTGAGATTAGGCAGAAATGGGCTAATCCTTGTTTTAAGGGTGTGTAATGTGTGAAGAGGACCAACACACAAAGGAGTGAGAGCGCCAACCACATGTTGAAGAATTATGTGCTGCTGAGGTGTCCCATGCACATGTTTGTGCAAACGTATGTGAGGCTAAGTTTGACAGAGAATCCGAGGAGAACTGCGAGGAGAAATGGACTAGAATTGTAAGGATGTTGTTTGTTTCTTTCTAAAAACTTTCCATGTTTGCAGAATTTGTTGGGCTGCGCATTGTTGCATAAGAAGTAGACTTTTATTTATGTTGCTTGTGAAAATTGCAAGGGAGACCGCTGATGAGGGCGAAACTTGCTGCATAAGGATTGTAAGGATGATGCTGATTTTTTTGGATTGCAGGTGGGATTGCGGCAATGTGGTCAGGTCGGCTACTGTAGCTGGGATTGCGGTAATGTGATCAGTGTTGAGTGATTGTGTGTCTCCCTTAGTAGACGGTAATGAATAGTGTCGTCGAACAAGTGTGTCCTAGATTGTAAAGATGTTGTTATTGCGAACTTAACTTAGCACACGCTGTGATGACTGTCCTCTGTCGATCTTCGTAGAACTCATTATTGTTTGTCAATCCATGTTCTCTAGTTTTTATCCAGTTATGACTATGCTTTCCAGTAGTAATGCTGATTTAAATCGATATATTGGTGTTCCCTACCATCGGAAAATGGGTTTGTGGTGATGGTCATCTTTCTGAATTTTCATTGGATTCCTTTCTGAATATTTGATGGTCAGGATATTAAGGAATTTCTTAATATGCAGTACTGGAGTACTGGACACGTCGTTGAGGGAAGAAATTGCTATAGTTTGGTGCATACTTAGAGCTGATTGATATGCAAAGCGCCATCTTATAAAATTAAATGCTACTCCCTCCATTCCATAATATAAGAACGTTTTCAAGCTAGCGTTGGAGGTTGCAATTCCAACAAGGGTAACCATGTAGCAGGTTACACGTGCACGGTGTGTCCATTGGATTCGAATTTCGAAACACAAGAGTTGGAAAAGTAGAGGCTGGATTACAAAAACAACAGAAGAGTGGCTGCTGACCTTTATTTGTCCTCTATTGATCCTTTGCTGAGTATACAGATAGAAGTGCTGAAGACTGTTGGGCAACTCGAAGCCAAGTTTGATGACTCCTTCAGTGCTTATCTGGATCTGGATCAACCATCACACAGCCGGATGCAAGTTCGAAGCACCACATAGTATCAGCAGAGGTACTGACCCATATGGTTTATGATTTCTTATCTGAACTACATTTGGATTGACTTCAGCTAACAGCGGTTGCTCTGTCAAGGGCAACATCTACTCGTGGCCACCGGAGGATGCGGAAGTAGACATCGATTAAGACAGCTCGGGGCAGCGCTCTGGATTAGAGATGACAACGAATTTGGGCGCAGGTGGATTTTATCGTGTGTGTGGAAGGTGAGGAGAATAGATGGATACAGATAGTGTAGAATAAGATTGGTAGACGGTGGGATGCAATAAATGGGCTAGCTGTTGGCGTTAGTCCAGAATCCAGTGTGTGACGACCCACATCGTATGTCAAATTCCGAGCCGCTATGGTGGAGGCCGACATCGTGATGTGGCCTTGCAGTCAGCTGTGGGCAACCAGCCCTGCATAATAATCTAAATACATGTGATATACTTGGGCCTATACTCTGTGCTTTGGGAATCTTGAGGGGAAAGAGGAGCAAAGATATCGAGGGCATCTGTGCTCGCTCACAGAATAGCACTTTTATGGTTAGCTATAATACACATCTCACTCCCGGCCCTTCCTTCTATGGTCGTGCAATGGGCCGGCCAACTCGAAAGCCCCCTTGTAGCAACCCTCCTGGAGGCCTCGTTAGTCTTATTGTACGTTTGGCAATATTTGGGAAGGGGAATGGTAGTTTAGAGTAAATAGTTGTATTAAGATTAGACATGAGAAGAGTCATTTTGTTTCCAATCCTCTATTTGGCGCATGATTGGAATTTTGTGAGAATTTGAAGAGAAATTGTATTCCCTTGCTTAGTATATGGGAATTGACGAGAGACTAGAACTGAGAAGTTAATGTAAGTTATGATGAAGAGTTATTGACTCACTAAAACAATTTCCTTTCAATTCCCACCCCCTCCCCTAATAAAATTGTTGGAGTTAGAGTCTTAAGTCTCATGCCTATTCTCTCATGAATTCCAACCCCCTCACCAAAGAATAACTTTGAAGCCTCATACCATTTCAATTTCAATTCCCTTGCTCTAATTACTTCCCATGAAACACGCATTTAGGCTATGCTATTTCCTCGCTTGGTTACTATTCCGTGCCTCTAGCACCGGTTAAGGCGCAAATAATACCAAATACCTATAGAGAGGTTCCATGACCCCTTCCGTAGTGGGCCAACCCATATTATTTTTTTTCTGAACCGGTTCCTCTCATTTTTTCTGGGGTGGTTTTATGTGGTTTATTTAGGTTTGTTTTGTTCAGTTTTTTGTTTTTGTTTTTCTTTCTCCCTTTTTTTCTTTTCTTTTACATTTTTTGTCGAGTGCGTGAAATTTTATGAAATTCGGAAACTAATCAAATTTTATGATTATTTTTAATTTGGTGATTTTTTCAAATTCCTGAACTTATATCAAATTCATGGACTTTTACCAAATTTAAAAAGATTCTCAAAATTTTGACCTATTTTGAAATTAGGGAAAACTTCCAATTTCTGAATTTGTTAAATTAGTGAACTTTTTACACTTTGGCTAACCTTTTCAAATTGAGGAACTTTTGCAACGGTCAATATTCAAAGGTCAACTGTCAAAGTCAAAGGTCAATTCTATCGCAAAAAAGTCAAAGTTCAATTAAGAATGGTCTACGGTAAAAAAAAATCAAAGGTCATGTGGCCTCGTGGGTTATGGCCCATCTAGCTTGCCCTTGAGAGAAAGTTTCTTTAGCGGGTGCTATAAGCGCCGAATAGGAGCTCTCGTTTCCTCTTGTTGGGATGTTTCTAAGTGGTTGGCTGCCCTTATAGATTTACAATATAAGGTCATTCGAAAAGAAAAGAAAAAATGGGCCCAGTGCTGTGAGTAGCCTTCTCAGCTCGAGCTCATATGAGCTCGAGTAAAATCCAAAAACAAAACAAAGAAAATTCAAAAGATTCTGAATTTTTTTGTGAAAAAATTTAACAAATGTTTTCCGTGCTTGCAAATTTTCATCACGAAATAACATATGTGGAGGTCGTGACCAAAGTAATAAAATCAACACTCCAAGAATAGCTTTTGCAGCATCAATTTTGTTTTTTTTTGCCATGACTTACACAAATGTCATTTTACGATGAAATTTTGCCAGAATCTAAAACATTTGCCAAATGTTGCCACAAAAAAATTCAGATTTGTTTGGATTTATTTTCATTTTTTTTGGATTTTACTATTCACCAAGCTCATATGAGCTCAAGCTCAGTTTATCCATGTCCGCTGAGTGGGGGCAACTATCTCAAAAGAGGGCAACATGTGTGCGCCCATGCTAACTAGGCCATACGCCTTCACGAGTCCTATTTCGCGACATGCGCACTGGAAAGTGAGCTAACGCGCACCCAAGCTTCCCCCACACGCCATTTTGGGCAATCCGCATTCGGGCTAGGCGCTCATGTTTTATTCGTTTTTCTTTGTTTCTTCTTGCCTTTTCACTTCAAAAACTATTCCAAAATCTCAACTAATTTTTTTATAGATTTTAAAAAATGTTCTTTGTTACAAAAATGATTCATGAATTTGAAAATTTATTCCAAATTTTGAAAAGTGTTCATGAATTTGAAATATTTTCGGGATTGATAAATTTTTACGAATAACAAAAATGTACATGAATTTCTAAAAAAATGAATTAAAAGAATTATAATCTCAAAACTTGTTTGTTGAATTTCAAATATTGTATTGTTTTTCGAAATTCTTGTGGAGACCAAATAAAGTTCCCAAATTTGAAAAATTATTCATCAATTTACAAATATTTGCCAATTCAAATGATATCCAGGTGTTAAAAAAATATCGACTAATTTCAAATTTTGTTCCGAAATTTTGAATTTTTGTGTCGATTTGAGAAAAAGTTCTCAGATTTAAAAACATTTCACAAAATTGGGAAATGTTCACTAACTTAAAAAAATTATATCAAAAAACATGAAGGAATTAAACAAGTGTTGAAGACTTGTAAATTTTCACGCACTCAGAAAATGCTTGCGAAATTCAAAAAGTATTCTTCAAAAAAAATTGTACAAAAAGGAAAGCACACATAGAAAACGAAAAAATGAAAAAGAAGAAAGAAAGAAAAATCGGAAGGGAAAACCAAGACAACAAGGGAAAACTAACCAGTGAGGTGGAAAAGCTAGAAATTGGCCGGCTCAATTTAACCAGCACGCTGCGACGGGAGGTACACATTACTAGGCTATTCTCCGACCCATGCGAGAAGTAGGATCTGGCCCAACTTGTAACAGCGCGCATGTGCCAGCGCATGGTAAGTTTGTTACTTTTTTCTTCTTTCGATTTTTTCAATTCGTTTTTTATTTTGAGTGCTTTCACTTTACATTTAATAAAATTCAAGAATTTCATAGCACTGTTTTTGATTTTTTTTACATTTGAAAAATATTTGTGAATTCAAAAACGAAAATTTTGGAATTAGTTCAAGAATTTTATAAAATTGTTTGTGTGTATTAGGTCGTTTGTTTTCAAAAAAGTTTTGTGTGTATTAGAAAAAAAATACTAAATGTATACTAATAAAATAGTTCATCATACTTTACAAGCTAAAGAAAAGGTCAGTTTGTATAAAAAATGTTCATCAATTAATTTGTTTCACCGTACCATATATAAAAAAGGTTCAGCATATATTAAAAACTTAATATGTGGTTTGGATTTCTAGACTGAAGATTTGGTTTGGATATTTTTTTAAGGAGGCCAAAGGGATAAAACATACAATTTCCTTTATGTTTGTATTATTGACATCCACCTGGGCAGATAGATGATCTAGATATCAAAGCCAAAGCTCTGCTGTTCGGTCGTTGTACCAATATAAAACCAGCTAGCTGAGTACTCCCTCTATTCCTAAATATAAATCTTTTTAAAGATTCCACCATGAACTGCATACGGAGCAAAATAAGTGAATCTACACTCTAAAATATGTCTATATACATCCATATGTAATTTATATTGACTTATATTTAGGAACGGAGGGAGAGCTATGTCGAGTACTGCTGTCATTTTTGGTTTCTAGCTAGTAATGTAATTGATATATAATTACACAGAGACAGCCAGCAATGTGTTGCGTGCATCAAGATAAACTCTTGTTTGGTGACCATGATATCGACCATAATATGTCCATAATGATAATGGACCATGCCACTAAAAAGTACTTACATCATGAAGAAATCTTTTTGTACGTAATGATTCAATATAATGGCACATGTGATATATTTGTATTTACTTTAAATGGTATGAATAAAGAAAAGTTCTCTCGGACATGGTAGATATTATACGGTTGCTTCAACTTACCACGTACATTTTACGTCTATTGTCGTCTTCACGATAGTAACCGATATCATCAAGTTGTCGTGATCTAGCTACCTTTGTGACCGAACATTGGTCGTCCCTCAGATGTTATGCCATAGATGGCTAGTTACAACAGTTCAGAAAAAAATAGGAGCTACACTAAACTTTATCTACACTAAACTTTGATTTCTTAAGGGAGCTACAAGGGAATACACAACCCACAATTATTTAATTCATAGCGTTGCCCACCATTATCCCTATATCATCGTAATCCACATTAACTACTATATATAACTATATGATTATGTTAATGAGGATGAGTTGTAAACAGTTAAGTAAAAGCTGGAGCATAAATGGTATCCAGCGAAAATAGCAATGGATCCAGCTAGTCAAATTAATGACTTACTCCAAATGAGACAAGGAAATAAAAGGTATCTAATGAAACTATTCCTACATCCCATCAAGAATATTACATAAAACTTAGCGATCTCACAATAATTGAAACAATTTAATATTCAACATCCTGGAAAGTGAGAGGCAAATGAAAGGTATCCAATGAAACAATGCCTAGATCTAACCAGTCAAATCAAGTAAGGCATTTAATTGATATAAAATGGTAGCTAAAAATAATCAAAAGGTGAAGGTAAAAAAAGGAAATACACGAGAGTAATAAAGAGAAGGAAGGGTAGTCGTCCATTTCCAGCTAGTACAGCTAATGAAAGGACAAAAGATGAAATAAATGAGGGCAATAAAAATATGGAATGGCAGCCCTCTGTTTCTAGCTACAGCCAATGACTTGGTAATCAAATTCTCCTATATATACCGCACCAACTCAACCCCAATCTCCATCCATTACCACATCACCCTCATTTTTCCTCTCCTCGCTTAGCTTTTCTCCTCCCTGCTAGCTTAACTCCTTGCCGTGGGTAGCCATGGCGGCGGCGAAGTCAAACCAACTCAGCACCCTTGTGGCCAACATGTTCACTGCGGTGAGCTATATACAATTTTGATGCCATTTGTGTGGGGTTCTGGCATAGTTTAAATAGCGCGCTAAGCCTCTTAGCGGCGACCTCTTCTAAACACTATAGCGTGCTATAGCAGAGCTATTTAAAAAGTTCTTTCATGTGTTTGGATCAAAGTCCCGTAGCGCAAGACCTCTTGTAAACGCTATAGCGGGCTATTTAAAACCATGGGTTCTAGTTTCTCCCAAGGTGGATGTGTAACACAATATTAATTGTTGGATTATGATGTTTTTGCTTTTGTGTTTCTTTGGTGGGTTAGGGTTTGCTGGATGATCAGTTCCGGCAACTTGAGATGCTCCAAGACGAGGGCAACCCAGACTTCGTTGCGAAGGTTGTCATGCTTTTCTGCGAGGAGGGTGAGCGTATCATTGGCGAGCTCGCCAAGCAATTGTACGTTGCCATGTTAGGTGATCTGATCATTTGTGTAGGGTGGTTTGATTTGACTTCTTACTTGGGCATTCGGATTATGTCTATGTAGGGACCAACCATGTGTGGACTATGGCAAGGTGGACACATTTGTGGATCAGCTCTGGGGAAATAGTTTATAGTGAGGCCTCTTTCCTTCTTCTTTCACGTCCTCTTTGTATGTGTTTGTGCAGTAGTATGTATCAGGACTATTGTAGTTTTCTGTGTCTTGGAATGAAAACTAGGTATTTAGATCCCAGCTAGATACATCATAAGGCATACTATCATGTTGGGGGAGAATTATAGTCCATTTTCATCATTATAGTGTTTTATGGCAAGGGTGGTTAATTTCCTGAATTGATCAGGCGGCTCAACAAGTATGGATAGATTGAGATAAATAAGGGGAGGGTTGATATAAGTTTGGCAAGTTGTAGTGATTTATCATCTAGATCTGACAAAAAATAATCCATTCTGTACATCTCAGGTAGCTCAACATTTAGCACGTGACATCTTCCAATTAATTTTTCTGTTATATTCTTATATTATTTCTATACGAAGACCCTTTGGCTGTTTTACTGTTTTATAATTTACATCTGACAAACTGTATAGGCGTAGTACCGTTTTATGATTAAGATCTGACAAAACCGTTCGACCATTGTATTCTATGATGTACATCGGACAATTTGGCCATTGTAGTACTTTACGGTTTGGATCCAAAAAACCTTGGCTGTTGTACCATTCTATGAATTAGATCTGACAAATATCAATAACTTCCCATAAATCATATAGCTCCATGAGTAGTACTCTTATATCCACCTTGTTACCCCGCAAAAAAAATATCCACCTTGTTAAGTGGCTCTTCCAATTGATGTTTTGGAGGTTGACATCCATTCATCTGTTGTAGTGCTTAATGATTAGAGGGCTCAAAGAGAAGCACTTCAGATTTTCCTTTCTGAAGTGGGGCTCGCACAATTAATTTGGGGAGGATCGTCACCCTCTCCTTCAGCATCACAACTTTGCATGACATAGATCCCTTGCCTAATGAATCTTGGTTTAGGTATGTTTTTGGTATATACGTATTGTTTTTTTTGGATCACAACACTTTCATTACTGAAAATGTTAACTCCTAGTGGATCAATGTATCACTTTGCTTACACTGGGCTTTCATAGTTGTATTTAGTTGATTTCATAAGTCGGTGGTACATCTATTTGCTTAGGAGGCTGGAATGAAGGGAGAGCACTACAATGCTATTTTTCTGTCATTAAGCCGATTTTGTGGGTCTTTCCTCATTGTATGCTATTGCATGACGCAGTGTTGGTGCTCGGAGAGTGAAGAACACTTGCATTCAGTTCCATGAGTGTTGTCAGGAGAAGAGCAACATTGGGTTAGTAATTTGTGCTCTCATGTCATACACTATTGTTTTTCAATCATTTCGTTATTGAAATCTTCATACTGAATAATGATTTCCTAGTGTGCTCACGTCATCTACTGGAACATATTTTCTTACTATTAGTGTTATCATAGTATATATTGATGGAATTGCATGTTCACTGCTTTTGTAATATGCTAAATGTATTCAGACATTATAGATAGACATATTTGGCTAACTCCACTGAGATTCTCGGGTTAGGAATATAACTCCTCCGTTTTAATTTAGTTGATTGTATCCTTTAGGATTGTTAAGATAACCCTACCAATGCAGAGTTTTGTTCTTAAGGAGGCAAATTGTAATGGCCATGAGCATTTTTAGTAGTTATTAATTAATAACATGTTCCTTTATCAACTAATAACATCGCCATGAGCACTTGGAAACGAGCTTCACAACTTATTGGGTTTTTTCTTGTCAGGTGCCTGAAGGCACTGGATTCTGTGAGAAATGATTTCTATGATCTGTGCAGCATGTTCATACCATAGGCTTCAGGTATTGATTTCTATAACTCGTCTTAAAATCTAAGTAGCATGTAGCTTTAGAGTAAAATAGAATAGTAATCTCCAAACACTTTTCTTTTTATTCTAAAGTTTGCATGAAATACAAAATGTTGAACTAAACAATAAATATGAGGAAAGACATGTTACCTTACTGCATAACAACAGACAAAAGACATGTTAATGAAATGAATGCGACTAATTTGCATGTCAAGCATTAAATTACTAGTGCTAATTGTGGAAAAAGACAAGCAGGGAAAGTTTTTTTCTATGGCAAGTCTGTACCTAGAGGTACTACTTGGTTTCTAGGACTACTAGAAATCTCACTTGAAAATCTTCGTTCACAGATAACTGTTTTGGGTATGTATGTGATATCTGAATCTTAGCCTCATGTACCTCGAAATGGTCACCCAAATTCCGCCTCAAAACTTATCTTATATCACAACATTGATATTTAATAGACTTCATGGTTTGCTTTCTTGTCTGAATGATGACATAATCTTTACAATTATTTTGTGTTTAACTCTTTGAGTCCTCCTTCTAAGTAAGATCGTGGTATACGCAACTTACGCGCTATCTTATTTTCAAATACAGCTGCAGCAGCATGTCCTAAACTATAGGCCGGAGCAATAAAGCTGGAGCTGCATGTTCTGATTGCACATTGTGTTTGAAGTCGTAGAACATGCTCAACTTAGCATATATGTCCTGGAGTTGTTTGCTTTTGTGGGGTCTATAGTTCTATCAAGTGACAAGCTGCTCATCTGGTGTCGATTTCTGTGGTACTATCCGTAGTTTCGTTCTGAATTATTGGTGGTAAAATAACAATCATCCGCGATCGTTTTGCATTTTAGTGGTTAATCTGGTGTCATGGTTCTAGTCAGTTTCTAGCTCGTATCAGTTCAGTGGCAGTGTAATCTCGACAAAATCATGTGTCTGCGGTCGGCGTATGGACTATGGTGGTATATTGTGGAGAACATTGTAATGTTATTTCATTATCAAGTTATGTTTGTTGTTGGGTGACAATGTGCATACCAAAATAATTTTATTTCTTTGGTTTATCATATATTTCATCCAACTCATCGTATCTGACTCTCCATCCCCTCCTCGTGTGGATTACACATCTAGAAAGCCAGGACTGATTTGAGATTTAGATATACTCAGTTATCAGATGAGATTATGAACATCTTGAGATTACAAATATATTTTCCTCCTCAAAGTATAGTTGACAGATAAACAGAGCAGGATGATAACTATATATACTTCTAGATGTAATGGGTCACTTGAGGAATAGCAAGTGCCTTGGTAGCAGACACAGTCAACGAGAAAGACCATCTTTGACATTTGTTTCTTGTCTCGATCATTCGAGATTCCGAGTACTATATGATAAAAAATGTTCTTTAAGACCAGAATTGCCGTGATCCATGTGAAAAAGCTAATTAAAAAAGTGAACAGAAAACACATTGCAAAATTGCCATGATTTTTTGGAAACAAGTAAAACAAAACTAATAGCAAAATTGGCCATGATCCATGGCCAAAACTATATATAAACCTCTACAAAGTCGTGGCAAGTATATTGTATGGAATAATTATGGATTAGCCAAGCTACATAAGATAAATTTTGTCATGGTGGTATCTGTTAGAATAAATCCGAGGTCACCATCGATCATCCAAGGACAAAGCAATCACACGAGCACGACACCAAGATTTGTTAACAAGGTTCACCGATATGGCTACATCCCCGGGACTTGACTATGGGCGCTCCTCCCCATGACACCGCTACAATACCGCATCCAGTCACTCTGGACACCGGCACATGCCGCCGGCTTCCCCTGCGTTCCTGTGTTATTATGTTGGCATATGTTACAGTGTGTGTCTATCCTCTCATTATATAAGAGACCTAAGATATAAGTGTCATACTTGAACACGAATCCATATCCTGTCTACACACCGTACGGCTCCAAGTCCAACTGTAACCTACCTTGTAGAAATAATATTCGACACAACTCTAACAGTATCTACAATAAAAAAAAGCCATGGTAAAAAGAGAATTTGCCATTGTAAATTCCATGAAATAAAAATTATGTACATTTGCCATGAAATGGCATTTATGGGCTAAACATGTTCATACTTTACCTTGAATTATATGGAAAAACTACAAAAGCACCTGCCATGTGACCTTTTACAGAAAAAAAAGTCTAAATATTTTCCCTTCTTTAAGCATCACTGCACCCACTCCATTTTGCCACTAATTTGCCATGATCAGTAAATTTGAAAATAAGGTGCTACCGATTCAGTCAGCGTCATTGGTCAAAATGCTAGCAGTTAGCACGCGCGGTCATTGGCGACTTGGAGAGTGAAAAGTGACAGAGAGAAAGGAGAATAATGCTGCGTTGCGCGGTGGCTGAAAGCGTATGGGCGTAGGGGAGAGATCGTTCGCTTGAGGAGTCATCCCAAACGAGCAGGTGTCTGTGGGTGACATGGATATATCCACTGCTTCAGGATTTGTGCGCTTAATCCGACAGCCGTCAAAGCGTTCGCCGAGATGGCCAGAAAGCCTGACGTTCGTGAGATACTATTTCCCTTGTTTTAATAATAATATAAATATATTATCCACCATTGCGATAAAGAATAATGACATCACTAGCCTATACATCTTTTTTTTTGTGGAACCCCCGCGTTGTTCTCTAATCCTCAAACCTATTTTCTTATAGCTCTCTTCGCTTGTTGTAGAGCATCTTGGCAGCGGTGAAGCCATGTGCACAGGCGACACGGATGGATAGCAGCACTCTCGAGGACCAGGCAGCAGTTGTAGGCCATGGGATATATCAGCAGCTGAAGCCCGTGTTGAAGAAGCACACGACCCGCACTTGCCCGCGTCGGGAGGATGATTTGGTATTTTAGTTGTTGATAATTTTTTCTGTGAATTTTATCATTTTTTTCAAATCTAATATCTGTATTATGGAATGGAGGGAGGATCGAGGATGGCTTAACTACCTTGCCGTATAGCATTGATCACTTTGGGACCGACTAGCTGTCAATCAACTGAAATTTGTATTCTGCCAGTCACTTTTCTGTGTAGGTGTGAACATGCACAACCACAGGGAAAAAAAGCCTAATAAGGCCGGCAGCAACTATGCCTGCGAGATTTGGACTGTGTGCGCGCGCGAGAGAGAGCACGCTTGTGAGAGATGGTGTTGTGCACAGACATGAGAGATAGAGAGAGAGAGAGAGAACTACTGAGAGAGATTTGTGATGTGTGCATGCATGTGAAAAAAATGAGAGACAGAATGCATGCATGGCAGAGAAGTTTAATAAGAGAGGGAGTCACAGTGTGAGGTAATTTTTCTTTTTGACCGCGATGGTTCAAATGCCGCCAAAACAAAGTATGTATGTCCCACAACTTGCTACAGTTTACCTGCAATCTAAATGCAGTGTTATTTAGAGAAAAATACCTGAGAAAAAGTCTAGCATGCGTCTGTCACAAAGCTAAAACACTAACAATGATAAAATATGCACACAATTTACCCATAATTATGCTTTTTTATAATATGCAATAATAAGAATATAATGGTGAATTTTCGCGAAAAGGAAGATTGCTAAGAAAAAAATGAATATTAGTGGCGTTGTCATTACTCTTAAACTAGAAAGAAAATAAAATATAAACTGAAATATAATTAAAATAAAGAAGTTTCCTAATGACAAATAAATTAGTGGCATTTGTATTACCTTTCAGGAAGAATAAAAATGAAACAAAACTAAATAAACAACGGCAAAATTTGCACACAATTTACACTTAAATTGCTCTTTTTCACAATATGCAAGAATAAGCATATATTACACTTAAATTGCGCTTATGCACACAATTTACACTTAAATTGTGTTTTTTCACAATGTACAGACAAAATTTGAACAAATGAATAAGTGACAATGCTACTGCCCTTTAAGAAGAGAGAAAGTGAAATAAACACCAAAACAAAAATAAAATATGATGTTTTCCAACGAAGAATTTATAGTGACATTTATATTACCCTTTACAAATGAACAAAAATCTAATACAACAAATGTAAAATTTGCACACAATTTACACAAAATTGCGCCTTTTATAATATGCAAGGATAAGAATATAATTGCAGAATTTACACAAAATAGAAGTTTCCAAAGAAGGGATGAATTACTGGAATTTGTATTACCCTTAAAAAGAAAGAAATGAAAATGTAAATATCACTAATGAAATATTATAAAAACAATATAACGAAACCCTTTAAGAAGAAAGATACTAAAAAATAAAAACAAAAATAAAATAATAAAGTTTTCTAGGGAAGAATGAAACCCTTTAAGAAAATAAAATAAAAAACAAAAACCAAATAATGAAGTTTTCTATGGAATAATGAAACCCTTTAAGAAAACAACTAAAAAAGCTAAAACTAAAACAAAATAATGAAGTTTTCTATGTAAGAATGAAACCCTTTAAGAAAAAACACTAAAAAAGCAAAAGCAAAAACAAAATAATGAGGTTTTCCTAGGGGAAAATGAAACCCTTTAAGAAGAATAAAAATTAAAAAATAACTTGCACACAAGTATGCCCTGAAATTGCACTGTTGTAATATGCAAAAAATAAGCATATACAGTGCAATATTTGCTGTCTACTATAATTTACACACATGGTGCATCATACTTGCATGTATGCTCACTTACAAACACAAAAATAAAAATATTTTTTTTTCTAAGAAGAAATCAAGTATTGTGGCATTGGTACCACCCTTTAAGAAGAAAATAAAAAATAATGATACAATTTGCACACAATTTAAACATAGATTGCACTTTTTTAGTTATACAAGAATAAACATATAATAGTGAATTTTACATAAAACAAAGTTTTTAAACAAGGAACAGATTAGTGGCACTGGTATCATCCTTAAAAACAGGAAATGAATTTCAAACTAGACATAATAAAACAAACAAAGTTTTCTAAGAGAGAGTCAATTAGTGACATTGATATTACTCTTAAGAAGATAGAAAATTAAAAAAACTTACACACAACTTATCAGTGAAATTGCACTTTTTATAATATGCAGTGAATACACATTTAGTAATGCAACTTTAGCAGTCTAGTATAATTTACACAAATATTCTATAGTAATTTCATGCATACATACACATAATAATAGAAAACTGTATTTAATTAGCACAAAACAATTAGCACTGTTATTAACCTTAAAGAATAAATAAAATGAAAAAACAAAAAAATCATACAATTAACACCAAAATGCACTTTTATAATATATAGAATAAATTTATAAGAGTGAAATATCCGTACTATAGTGTAATTCGTACATCTATACATTTACACATACTCAACATCCGGAAATACATGTAAAGGAAAAAACTCAACTGAAAAATAGAAAAATAAAAGCGTACACGAGCAGAAAACAAAGCAAATCCAAGGAAAAAAAGCATGCACACACGAAAACCCAGCCCAAGAAGGAAATTGACTGACCCAAAATAGGAGTCAATAGAATCCACACAGCCCAGTACACCAGCAAAACAAGACAGGAAAAAGGAAAACTACACAAATCTTAAAGCACAATCTAATAGACAGAAAATCGACTGACCATAAAACTAAAAGTCAGCTGACTGAAATCTAGCTAAAGTGGATCACTTTGGAGATGGATTGGAGCACCGTGCGCGCATATGCCTTTGGGTCCGACAACAAGCCCACCAGTTCAAGGCTATGTAGTTGCTGATCTAGAAAGGATTTAAGGATATCAAACTAGTTACTCAGCTCGCCTCCTTCCCTCCCGCCTGAGCCGATCTCAAAGAGCCCGTGGAGCAACAATTGCTTCTCCCCCAGCTCACGTGAGTTTGATTTTTGTGCTAAGCATTTGCTACAGAGATTTGCCCGACTGTGTTTTGCTTCACATCCATGTCGACCGATGCTTGCATGCATGCATGCATATTTTGATGGTTTGCTATGCAGAATTTGCTGGAGGAGGATATATACGATGGAGAGGCGCGCGAAAGAGGAGGATACGATGGCATGGTTCGCACCATTGGTCGTTCTTGGTGCCGTATATGTAGCTGCCTTGGCGTTCCGCCTCGTTCCGCACTTGGCCGTGTGCCTCCGGCGTCCCAAGGACCTCTGGCGCTGCTACGGCACGTGGGCCGTCATCACGGGGCCAACATCCGGCATTGGCTGGTCCCTGGCCGTGGAGCTCGCGCGCAGTGGGCTGAACCTTATCCTGTGTAGAATATGATGCAACTCACGATATATTGATCGGATGCAATATACACATACATATAAGTACTACATAGAGGAGCCACGTCCTCAACTATACATGAAAGAAGGAAAGCTTGTTGTACAAGAAATATACATAGCTATATCTCAACATCCTGGCCGGCCGAGACTCGGCCAAGCTCCGCGACATCTCCCGGACGATATGCAGGGCCGTTCCCACCGTGAAGACCAAGACTCTAGTCTTGGACCCTGTCGCTGCTCGCCACCGCCCACGGTGAAACACGAAGCAAACTAGAATACATTTGGCAGGCGACGAGGCGATGCGGTGGCTGCGGCAGACCGTGGAGGCGCTGGACGTCGGCGTGCTGGTGAACAACGCCGGCGTGCTGGAGCCCAGGGCGGTGTTCCTGCACGAGGCCGGTGTGGAGGAGTGGGTGGATATGATACGGGTGAACCTGTTGGGGCTGACGGAGGTGACGGCGGTGGTGATTCCGGGCATGGTGGTGTGCGGGAGGGGAGCTGTGGTCAATTTGGGCTCGGCCTCGTCAGAGGCCATCCCCACCTTACCCCTTTACACCATGTACGCCGCCACTAAACGGTAAGCACATATACATACTCGCTCAATGGTAGAGTAGGAGTACATCACATCTTAATTAGTAGTAGTATCTCGATGTCGTTGACAAGATCATGCTCCATTGATTCTTTCCATGCAGCTATGTTGCCCGGTTCTCTAAGAGTCTTCACGTCCAATATAGAAGCAAAGGAATCGATGTGCAATGCCAGGTAAAATAAACTCATCTCCCATAATCTACTCATTAATAACTTCACCAACACTTCAAACAATCGAGCAGCCAGCATTATATTTGTGGGACAAACCCATCGGCGCAAATGACACCGGATAGAGGTAGACGAAAGAGACATCATAATTTTCCGGCGACGAACGCCACAGCGCACGAACGCCTGTATCTTGGCTTTATTTCTCACAATGACTCGAACGGATACATGAAGGTACACACGCACACACGCAGCACAACTCAGAAGAACTCTCACATCGATCAGGCACATACCATGGTCCCGACAAAGACTACATTTTCTTTAGACCCCTCTCGTAACAAATTCAATCCGATGGGTTTTATACTTGGCCGACGCATGCATGGACATCGCTGCCCACCTCCCCGATCTAGCACACTATCCATCCGCTCAGCCCGACCTCCACGACGCGCTCTACGCGTATGACCCGGCTGGCTCCGAACGGAATGCCACGACCGTTTTGTTACTGCTGCCAGCCTAACTACGACGGTCACGAGCACGCACACATACTTACACCACGGACATGGCACACCCACCAGCAGTGGCGGAGCCAGAAATTTTGTGAAGCCTGGGCAAGTTAAGCCTAAGCGTATAATCGAGAAAAAAAATCAGGTATTCAAATACACAACATATACTATACCACCAAGTTTTGGAATAACAAATCCGCATTAATAATCAAATGAAAGCAGAACCATAGTAGTCACACAAAATTTAATTTTAAAGTGAGCTAATATATCAATATCCACTTCATAGATCAAATAAAGTGGATACATGACAAAAATAAATAAAGAGTCAGCCTTGCATAGAGTAAAACTCGCCATACCATATGTCACTAGATGTGACTGTGCAGTTTCTTCCACCACGGTCAAAAGCATCTCTCACTTGTTCATTTTTGCCGAAAGATGGGCATACACAGTGGCGGAGCCACCTCCCGGCGACCCTGGGCAGCTGCCCGGGCTCTGCCTAGAAACTTCCATTTGATTATAGAAGAAGATGAAGAATTAATCATCAGTTATAGTGGGCAAATGACCATGAACCACATCCCTTTGTATTTTGCCCCGGCTCCATTGATTGGCTAGCTCCGCCACTGGGCATACGATTAGCATTGCGTATAGGAAAACTCGCCATGTTTGCAAAGGTCCTAGAAGGCACTACAATATAAAAAATGTATTTGTAATTAAATAAATTTTGTTGTGAGATGTAAAATCGAAAGCATGCAAGAATATAGATGGTTAGATGAAACATACCGACAAGGCACTAAAGCAAATCACGAGGCAAATGCCCTTTCCGAGATCTCATTGCAGTAAATGTTCGAATAATATCCTTATCATCAACTGACTTGAATAACTCTCACTCGATGTAACATATCATCAAACTCCTTTTGAATGTCACCAGATGTCATTGTACAATTCCTTCCACCACGGTCAAAAGCATCTCTCACTTGTTCATTTTTAGTCTTTTCCAAATCTATCATCTCTCTAAAATTTCCCTTGTTCAGAGAAGTAGAGGATTCATCATGTCCACGGAAAGCCAAGCCTTGTGCAATGAGATATCTTGAACAACTTCCAGAACAAGTCAAGCGGATCTTATACATTTCTTCTGATTCCTTGTTTATTCTAGCAAAATTGCTTGCCACACTTTGTCTCTGATTATTATAATCATCATAATGCTTGACGCAACAACTGTGCTTACTACCAGGACCACAAATATGATCTTTGATGGCTTTAGATGCATGCTTCCAATCAGTGAATCCTTCTTTGGTGAATACATCATAACCAAAGTGCTCAGCCATTCCAGGTTGCTTAAAGAGAAAGCAATAAAAACAATAAGCTGCCTTCTTCCACTCACTGTATTCAATCCTTGAATGCTTTTTGTACCAAGATTTAGAAAATGATCTCGATGAACGTGAACTTCCAAATTCAGTACGAGGAAATTTATTCAAATTTGGTTGCATTGGACCCTTCAATACATATGCTCTTCTCACTTGATCTTGAATATTAGGAGGATACTCACAAATTTGTTTCCTCTTTTCGGGATCATGCCCAATATCATTTGGATTAAATTCATTGTCAATGTTAGGAGGTGGTTGTGCCTCCACTTCTATTTCCGATTGCACACCATTCACACTTTCAGTGCTTGCTCTATCAATCAAGAACCTCATTTCTGAAATTTAATGATAAAGTTTGAGGTTAGTTGTTAAACAAGTAAATAAGAAAATGAGCTACAACAAGTGACAGGTTCATAGTACAGAACTACTTGAAAATAGTTGCTACTCCCTCCGTCCCATAATGTAAGATGACACTACACTAGAGTAAAAAAAACGTCTTACATTATGAGACGGAGGGAGTAGTTAGTTAGTTCTACTACAGATTAATTGACTTGAAAATAAATATGTATACATGGTATGTTGAGGAAAATCATATGAGGATCAAAACGTTAGGAGGTCCTGACCTAAAAATAAGCACAGCGTAATCCGTAATCTATTATCTTCCCTTCTACAGTTCTACTTCAAGATGTTGTTCAGTAATGTGAGCTGGCGCAACAAGCTCTCCTTCCAATTAATTGTGCAAGAACAAATGAACAATTCATTCCCTAGCCAACAATCATTCAGAGATGAGGGATCCCTAGCCGGCTAACCCTAATTCTGATTGAGGATTTTTAGTTAGTTAGATTCTTACCGAACGAAGCCAAAGCGAATGAGGAGGGGGTTGAGGGACAAACGGACGAGTACACTGCCTGAGCCGCTGGGCACCTCGCGTCCACTCGCAGCCGGTCGTGCGTCTAGCCGTCTAGGGCTGTAGCGCCAGCTGCCAGGCGCTCGCCGCCTGTGAGAAAACAAAGAGATAGGGAGTTCGTCGAGCGATCGATCCCAGGCTCGCTCGCGTGTCTGCTGTATCGGCTTGGGCAGACTGCAGACTGTTGTATTGAGCCGCTGTGAGAATCCAAGGCCCGTTTTTTTGGCCGGGTAAACCAACCCACGGAATGTGTTTTGCCCTTTAGAATTTGGATCGATCGCTACTGTCCAGGACAAGCGAGCCCGGGCAAGTGCCCAGGGTCGCTGGGCGGTGCCTCCGCCACTGCCCACCACGGTTTATTCCTAACATTCTCCCCTTAAACTATGACCTCGCCCCGACTCGTCGTCGATGTCGTGTCAAACGTCTCTGCCCGTAGCTGTGACGTGCCGCCTGCTCGTCGTCGCTGGACTCGACCGGGCACGCTCACGCCGGTCACCACCGTACCTGCTTCTTCATCTCTGGCGACATACGCCATCTTCTCTGGCGACACACATGGCCGTGACCCAGCCCGCGGAGCCGACCTGGCGCACAAACGCCGGTCGCACCGCCACGAACCCAACCTGGCGCACAAACGCCGGTCGCACCGCCACGGACCAGACCTGGCGCACTGACACCGATCGCACCGTGCTCCGTCATATGCCCCGACGTCTGCCATGCTCGTCGCGGACTCACTTTGCGCCAGCGCCGCACACCTCTATAGGCCGACACATGGCCCGGAGTTCATCACGCATCCGCCGGCGAACACCGCCACCACCGGCACGCATCCGGCAAGGGGAAGGACGCCAAGATAACCAAGCTCATAATACCAAATGTTGGGACAAATCCCGGACCAGCTCGCCGCTCATCTCCTCTCACTCGCTCGGACAAAGGTGGAAGAAGGAGCACACTGGATTTTTTGCCGGCGCACAAATGCCCCGCCGCATGAAAGGCGTCACTTCACTGGGCACATACCCCGGCTCAGTGGCACATACCACACCGTCTCAGGAACAAACCGTAGCTCCTTGATTAGTACATGGGGAGGGGGTTTTATACCCAGGCTAGCACACACACGCGCCCCCCGGCCACCAACTCCACGCACGCACGTCCTGCCTAACAGACCTGGAATCTCTCCACGATCTATGACCCGACCATGCTGCTAACGGCTCCATGCGCCAACTAAATCATGACTATATGCATGCGGGGAATGGCCACATGACTAGCACTCGCACAAGCACAAGCACATGACCCGGCAAACTGACCGTGATCCATATGATTTGGCCTAACAACGTGCACCTTGGCTGCACACACAAGCCAGCCTAAACCGCATAATGCATGTCAAGATTACTACTAACAGAACTCGCCCACACGAGCCAGCCAGCATTATATTAACGTCTAATCCTATCTTTAGGCACCATTCTTCTTGGCCGGCACGATGGCCTCCGCCTTCGCAGAGGCCAGGTGCTTCGCGCCATTGACACCAACGCCCGAAACGTATGTGCGCAAGGCAGTGTGGTGGATCGGCCACGGCCCGCTCTGCGTGCCCAACTTGGGACACTAGATCATGTTGTTCTTTTTTGGCAATATTGCGCTCGAATTTTTGCTCGATGACATGCTCCTGCATGATCACCTATGGCAGAGGAAATAATTATAGAGGATGAGGTCATTGCCCACAAGGGACTGAATGTTAGATGTGGTCATCTGATGTATTATCTATGGCAGAGGAAGAACTCGGTCATCTGATGCAGTACTTTTCATGAATCTAAAACAATAGTCAAGATAGATGGCAATGGTCTATGTTTTACATTCTTAAGCTATATTCATCCATACAAATAAAGATTTATCCAGGTTCAAGCCCTTGGATTAGGTGGGATGTTTTCCTCGGATGATTCTATTTACGGTGTAGTATGTCAACTATGGCTAGGTTTATAGGTCCGGTGTCGGTTGGTAGATGCATAAAATACAGAAGACCTAGCTATTTACGTAACAGAATGCCTGTCTTGTACCCCGAAGTGGCGATGCACCCTGTATTGCCGGTGAACTTCGAGTAGCAGGCTTGGACCACTCTATGGTGGTCAGACCTCTTATGTACACTGTAGCTATACCTCGGGGCATGACATTGCCAGTACCCCCCTAAGGCTGGCCATAGTGGTGGTATCATCTTAGCCGGTATCATGCACTCGGGAATAACAAACATGCTGATGTGGCAGAGAATTAAAGAAGAGAGAAGGTTAAAGTAACATAGGTAGATACGTTAAATGTTATACTACTTTGTGTCCTGCATGACAATAAATATGATCACCTATGATACTACTTTATGATACTATGCACTATGAAGATAGTATCATATGCATACTAGTATATGATACTCCCCACTATGAGTGCTCAAAGTCTTTAAAGTCGCGCCTACTGATCCTTTGACTACTCTTCATCCGAAGTGAGGTTCAATCGTTGTTATCAGAATGATAACTTATTTGTCGCCGATCAAGGGCGTTCAATTTCCATCTCTCAACTCACAATAGACAAATCCCTAACTGTACCAACATTTATGGACATGCTAGGACCCCACCAAGCAATCCGTCCACCGCTAACGTTCTTCTTCTCCGAATCCCGCAACCGTTCGTTTATTTTGCCAGACATGTCGTGAAGAGCAGGCCGCTCATCCTATGTTGTACTGCAACAATGGCACCGTCCTCTGGTGCCGGGAAGCACGATGACAAGCATTTTATATAAATGTGAGCAATTACTACTCCCTCCGTCACAGTTTAGAAGGCACAGTTAAATTTGCGTGTGTTTTCACAATAGACAAGGTTTAGGGCACATTGCATTTATTTCTAGTAGCTAATTAGTACTCCGATATACTATTTCTATATGCATGCGTAGTGTGAATGCTATTTTTTAGCCCATCTCATAACCAATAGATAATCACCTAGGTCTCAGAGAATTTTCAAACGCGCCTTCTAAACCGTGACGGAGGTAGTAGTACAAGTTGCACAGTCATCAAAGTTGCATTGCATCAAAGCATCAACAAGACCATCAAAATCTAGGCACTCGCATAAGTAATTAATGGTCAAGATTGAACATCATGGGCTGCCACACAGGGTTTGGATGGGTACACCATGATTGTGCGTGCTGGAGAGAGAGAGACTGAGATTGTAGGTTAATTAATGCTCTTGGAAACAGAGAGGGGGGAGATAACCCTGGAACGGCTGGCCGGAAAGAGAGGGCACATGAACCCATGCATGATTGACGTGTCGACGCATTCATGCATAGAGCCATGGCACAAATACTCGTCCATGGGAAATACACTTCAATTCCTTATTGTATATATACCCTATATGGGGATTTTTTAATAATTAAACAGAAAGTCAAAATAGTTCAGAATTTTTTTTAAAATAAACTTGACTTACTTTTGCACTAGCATGTAAATTTCCACGAAATAAAAATCAACGTTGACTTCACAGCGAAAAAGACAAAATTTATTTGCTATTATAGGTCACTATTCACACTATTTTGGTCAAATTTTTGTCTTTTTTAAAAAGAAGTCAAAGGGGGGGTTTCTTTTTGTGAAACTTTTCTCACAAGTACTCACTCCGTTCCAAATTACTCGTCGTGGTTTTAGTTCAAATTTGAACTAAAATCACGACGAGTAATTTGGAATGGAGGGAGTACAATGTAAGGTCTAGTTTATTTTAAAAATATTTTCAGATTTTTTGACTTTTTGTTGAATTACTAAATTATTTTCCCATGCAGGGTGTATATGTCCCCCTAGACCAAAAGTTCCCCTCCATCCTACGGTTTCTTTATTTATAATAATTGATGGAACCTCTGGTAACAATATTATCTTTATTTTACTCTTTCGGGAAGATAAACTATCATCAGCCATTATACTTTGTTTTGGGTAGGTACATAATTTTTTTTGCTTATTTTATTTGTAAGAGTTTTGATTATTTGTGTTTGTTGTCTATATGCTCATTTTGGATTGGTATTTATATTTTTACAAGGGTTTTGATTATCGTTTTTTGGTGCATGTAGATTTTTTTGTTTATTATGCAGAAAACTTATTTTTTGTGCAACACCATCTTCTTTTGTACGCACTTGCGTCATCTTTTTACATACTTCAAAACGGTTGCTTGTGTCTTGGCAAACACAGTCGATTTGTGGAGCGCCATAGAGGCATGTGTTTCCGTAAGAAATAACTAATCGATTTGTGGATTGTGCTATATTTCTATTTTTAGTAGAAAAGGAGTAAATGAAACATGCGGCAGTCCCTCTTTTGGTCGATATCAATGAACATGCTCATTTGCCTGATTTTCCATAACATGCTTGTTTTATCAGCGAAACTTGTCGATTTGGTTATGGGTTCTGATGTTGATAGTTTATCTTCCCAAAAGAATAATATAGCAATAACTTTGTTATCAGATGTGACATATGTTATTCATAGAGAAAGCAACACAAACATTGCATATGTTTGCAAATTTACTAAACGGAGTCACCTTCAAAAAGAAAAGAAAAATACTCCCTCTGTGAACTTTTATAAGATGTTTTAGGGCATGTCCAATGCGGGCGCTTGTAATCGATGTCAGGATCTAATTCCCGCCGTTATCCCGATCGATTGGCAGTTAAGTCATTCGAATCCTGGCGTCGGACGCCACCGGACGCAAAGAGATGCGCCGGGCGCTTCCTTCCTTTTTTGCCTGCATGTGGCACATAATTAGCGGCACACTTAACGCCCCTGATAGCGTCTTGCGTTGGAAGGCTGGTCTCTTATATATATTTTCTAATTAAAATAATCAATTTCTTTTCTCCATAAGCGCCTGGTTAGGCGGCCAGCATTGTAGATGCCCTTAGGTGACTACTTTACGAAGAAGGTAGTTCACAGAGAAAGCCAATATAAACAACTCCATGTACTCCCTCCGTTCCAAAATAGATGACTCAACTTTGTACTAAAGTTACCAGCGAATTGCCTGAGTATTTCATCCATGGTTCTGTGCATGCATGTGACAGCGCGTGGATCGTGCATGGGTCCACGTGATGTCTCTTTCCGGCCAGGTGTTCTGGAGTCATTTCTGTCATCTCTCTTTCTCTAACACGCGCAATCATGGATTCCCATAACGTTCAGTTAATGGTCATCATATGCAACAATGATTTAGTTGATGCTTTGAGGCCATGGTTATGCTCCAATTTATAGAAACTAGCAATGTGGCCCGTCCGATGTGCGGGCTAGAAGTATAGAATTAATAACGTGAACATATTATTTGATTACAGTAAAGTAAAATGTGGACCAAATGTAATGACATTTACAAATAAGACTAGGTAGATTGCATAGTCAATGTATATCCGTGAGATTTTGTTAACATATTCTCGGCATCACTGGAACAGTAATTTGGAGAAGAAGAGTAGAGCAGCAGCAGTCGAGCGAAGTGGAGGTGCAGCCTGTCCATAAATTAACGTTGGCACGGTACGGTTAGGGAGCTGGCGGTTGAGAGTTGGCTGAATGGTCGATATACACGCCCATGAATCACGTACACACCCGACTATTGGAAAAGGACAGGACTCAATTTCCTACTGACTAAGAGACCGGGCGGGCATGAGGGCGACTGGGCGAGCCACCGTGCACCCGACCGCGACGGCGCCGTCCGCCGCCGGTGATCGCCGACGCGTCGGCGGGTGGTTCTGGGCTCTCGCCGAGTCCGACGAAGAAGACGCAGACGACGATGGGGATGCATCCCGGCAGAGGCGCCGCCCTCACCGACACCTTCAGATCTCGTTTGCGATTTATTCCATGCAGGTTATTGCGAAGATGAAGTGGCCATGACGATCGATCAGGTTCTGCCACCGGACGATCCGGCGCGTATCGGTCTTCACGCGGGCGAGAAGAATGAGATGATCCGACGCGTAGTTCATCGGAAGACGGCGGCGTCGGCGCTCAGACCGTGGAAGGGACCCATACCTAAGGTGAGTCTTCCGAATCTCACGTTATTCGATATGATCAGGCCGGAGTCTTGGATCACTGTTAAGTATAAGAAGAACGCGAGGCGGCGCGCCGGTAGTCCGGCAACGGCGGCCCCCATGACGGCAGCGGCGATGACTACGATCTCGCTCGCGAGATCACAGCGATTGACTCAGCTGCTAGGTGGATTTGGGCCGGTTCGGTGTGGACCTGGTCCGCGAGATGTTGGGCCGGAGAAAGATGGGTATGAGGCCCATGCTGGACCGGGCCACTCTCCTCCACCTATTGCGTTGCCATGCACGTACGAGCGTGATTGTTCTCTCGATCGTGCGCGGCCGCCTCCTCGCCCTAGGGTTCGTAGGCACGGCACGAGAGGTTTTCCTGCCTGTGGTCTACAACGGGCTAGGAGAATCTGCCCGCTGCCTGACATGGCCGGCCGAGGGGCGGTGCCGCCGCCAGCCAAAAAGGCCGCTCCCGGTCCTGTGGGACGGGGCGGGACAGCTCCGCCACCGGCGGTGGCCGCTGGACGAGGGGTCCCGATGTCGTCTGCCCCGAGGCCGCCGGCGGGCGAGGGCGCCACTCAGGGCAACCCGGGGCGAGGTGCTGGCCCCGTGGGCGCGAGGCCTCCAGGGCAAGTGCCCGTCCAGTCGGTCGCTGGTCGGGGCGGCTTGAGGCCCCCGGCGCCGGGCGCTGCACCTCCTGCTCTACCGGCTGCGGGTCGCGGAGGGCTTCGGCCTGTTGTGCCGGGCGCGTCCGGTGTGGCTCCGGCTGGCCGCGGTGGAGGGCCTCGGCCTGTTGGGGGCTTGCCGGCGCCCTCGGGCAATCAACCTCGGGCTGCTCCTCCGCCCCATTACGTTGCGAGGCCGGCGCAAAACCGAACTGGTCCGTCTCAGACAAATAACAGAGAGTCCAAGGATCCGCCCCGAGGCCAGTGGGGGGATGATGGGTATGATGCGTATGGTGACGGGCAGCACCGAGGATCTTCTTCTACGGGAGGAGGTCGTGGATATGCCTGGCAAAGCGACGGGTTGGCTGAGAGACCGTTTCTCGGCCCGGCAGGTGGTTTTGTCGAGGGGGCCTCCGGCCCGGATCACCGTCAGAGAGAAGGCTTTCGTGGCCATCGTGGTGGTCGGGGTGGGGGCCGTGGGAGATTTCGCCGACCGCCCCCGCCCCGGGCAGTTGATCCTGCGGCGTCTACAGTGGAGCCTGGCCATACTGCCACTGAGCTTCCTCCCCAGGCGACGGAGGTGGTGAACGCCTTGGCCAGTGTTGAGGTTCCTGAGGCTGGGACGATGGATGAGACTACCGACAGGTCTGATGCCGAGAGGGCATCCAAATATGCGCGTAAGAAGGAGAGGATGATTTGCTAATTTTGTGGTGAGAAGGGCCACTTCATTGCTGAGTGTGCGGCCCAGCTATGTGAGTCGTGTGGCAAGCCTGCACATGACTCCGGGGAGTGCCCGTTGTTGTGTGACCTGCCCCCGACGCTGAATATTTATGGAGTCTATTATGCTGAGCTCATGTTTTTTGAGTCCCCGGCGGCGAGAGAGGTCCCGGAAGATATCCTGAGCTTGACTACCGGGATTGTGAAAGCGACCCAGGGCGCGGTGACTGAGGCACAGATTGTGAGGAGGTTTCAGGAGCTGGCTCCCGGGGATTTTAGATGGGAATTGGTGCCTATCGAGGACATGGTTTTTAAGGTTGATTTCCCTACTGTGGAGGATTTGCAGAAATTGTTGAGCTTTGGCTTGTGTAGAGTCCCCGGTACTAAGTGTATCCTGGAGTTCCACGAGTGGAAGCAGGTTGAGCCTAAGGGAAAGCCGCTCACGCAGGTCTGGTTGCAGTTTTTAGGGGCTCCATCTAAGCCTCCGCAGGATGCTCGAGTGGTGGCTAGTATGGGCATCATGGTTGGGAAGACAGAAAAAGTGGATATGGCTTTCACACGTGCCCATGGGGTGGCCCGGATTTTAGTGAGTGTTCTGGATATAGAGTTCGTGCCTGATAAGGTCAACTGGACCTATAGGGGAGAGGTGTTCCCGCTTGAGATCGAGTTTGAGGACACTGATTTATTTGCTGATGCGGTTAATCGTAACGATGTTGACATGCACGACAGAGATGACAATGCGGGGGCCAAGGGGTCACCGTCAGATGAGCCCACGCGAGAGGGGTCTAACGGTTCTCACCCATCTCAGTCGCCTGGGGATGGGACCGGGGTTGAGCCTGCAGCATCACCAGCGGTGCCCATGACTACTCTGCGTTTTGGGTCCTTTGAGCCAGCCTCGGCACCTCCCAGACTATGGAGTGACCGGGTAGATTCTGATGATTACCTTGAGCACACGCTCCCTCCGTTGGAGTTCGAGGGGGATGCTTGCTTGTCTGCTGGACGGCCGACAAGGACTTTGGTCGGGGCTACGGTGAGGAGGCCGGAGGGTGCTTCTCTTGTCCTGGCGCCTCACGTGGACGTGACTCCAGTGTCGGCGACTGCGTGCGCGATGAGTTGTGGGGGAGGGGGTTCGGGGCAGGTGGCCCCGTCTTCTTCCATCCCCATCCCGACCTCGGTGGCGTCGGTGACACCAGCCCTGAGGGGGTCGGCCGGTGCTGGGAGAGGGAGCCCGAGGCAGGCGGCCTCGGCTCCTGCTGAAGGAAATATGCCCTAGAGGCAATAATAAAGTTATTATTTATTTCCTTATTTCATGATAAATGTTTATTATTCATGCTAGAATTGTATTAACCGGAAACATAATACATGTGTGAATACATAGACAAACAGAGTGTCACTAGTATGCCTCTACTTGACGAGCTCGTTAATCAAAGATGGTTATGTTTCCTAACCATAGACAAAGAGTTGTTATTTGATTAACGGGATCACATCATTGGTTGAATGATCTGATTGACATGACCCATTCCATTAGCTTAGCACCCGATCGTTTAGTATGTTGCTATTGCTTTCTTCATGACTTATACATGTTCCTATGACTATGAGATTATGTAACTCCCGTGTGCCGGAGGAACACTTTGTGTGCTACCAAACGTCACAACGTAACTGGGTGATTATAAAGGAGCTCTACAGGTGTCTCCAAAGGTACATGTTGGGTTGGCGTATTTCGAGATTAGGATTTGTCACTCGGAATGTCGGAGAGGTATCTCTGGGCCCTCTCGGTAATGCACATCACTTAAGCCTTGCAAGCATTGCAACTAATGAGTTAGTTGCGAGATGATGTATTACGGAACAAGTAAAGAGACTTGCCGGTAACGAGATTGAACTAGGTATTGGATACCGACGATCGAATCTCGGGCAAGTAACATACCGATGACAAAGGGAACAACGTATGTTGTTATGCGGTCTGACCGATAAAGATCTTCGTAGAATATGTAGGAGCCAATATGGGCATCCAGGTCCCGCTATTGGTTATTGACCGGAGACGTGTCTCGGTCATGTCTACATTGTTCTCGAACCCGTAGGGTCCGCACGCTTAAGGTTTCGATGATAGTTATATTATGAGTTTATACGTTTTGATGTACCGAAGGTTGTTCGGAGTCCCGGATGTGATCACGGACATGACGAGGAGTCTCGAAATGGTTGAGACATAAAGATTGATATATTGGAAGCCTATGTTTGGATATCGGAAGTGTTCCGGGTGAAATCGGGATTTTACCGGAGTACCGGGAGGTTACCGGAACCCCCCGGGAGCTATATGGGCCTTAGTGGAAAAGAGAAGAGGCAGCCAGAGATGGGCCGCGCGCCCCTCCCCTCCCTTGGTCCGAATAGGACAAGGAGAGGGGGCCGGCCCCCCTTCCTCTTTTCCCCCTCCGCGAATCCTATTCCAACTAGGATTGGGGGGGGGGGGAGTCCTACTCCCGGAGGGAGTAGGACTCCTCCTGGTGCGCCTCTCCTAGGCCGGCCGCACCCCCCCTTGAGCCTTTATATACGGAGGCAGGGGCACCCCAGAGGAACACAAGTTGATCCACGTGATCATATTCTTAGCCGTGTGCGGCGCCCCCTGCCACCATAGTCCTCGATAACATTGTAGCGGTGCTTAGGCGAAGCCCTGCGACAGTAGTACATCAAGATCGTCACCACGCCGTCGTGCTGACGGAACTCTTCGCCGACACTTTGTTGGATCGGAGTCCGGGGATCGTCATCGAGCTGAACGTGTGCTAGAACTCGGAGGTGCCGTAGTTTCGGTGCTTGATCGGTCGGGCCGTGGAGACGTACGACTACATCAACCAAACGCTTCCGTTGTCGATCTACAAGGGTATGTAGATCACACTCTCCCCTCTCGTTGCTATGCATCACCATGGTCTTGCGTGTGCGTAGGAATTTTTTTGAAATTACTACGTTCCCCAACAGTGGCATCCGAGCCTAGGTTTTATGTGTTGATGTTATATGCACGAGTAGACCACAAGTGAGTTGTGGGCGATATAAGTCATACTGCTTACCAGCATGTCATACTTTGGTTCGGCGGTATTGTTGGACGAAGCGGCCCGGACCGACATTACGCGTACGCTTACGCGAGACGGGTTCTCCCGACGTGCTTTGCACATAGGTGGCTTGCGGGTGACAGTTTCTCCAACTTTAGTTGAACCAAGTGTGGCTACGCCCGGTCCTTGCGAAAGTTAAAACAGCACCAACTTGACAAACTATCGTTGTGGTTTTGATGCGTAGGTAAGATTGGTTCTTGCTTAAGCCCATAGCAGCCACGTAAAACTTGCAACAACAAAGTAGAGGACGTCTAACTTGTTTTTGCAGGGCATGTTGTGATGTGATATGGTCAAGACATGATGCTAAATTTTATTGTATGAGATGATCATGTTTTGTAACCGAGTTATCGGCAACTGGCAGGAGCCATATGGTCGTCGCTTTATTGTATGCAATGCAATCGCGCTGTAATGCTTTACTTTATCACTAAGAGGTAGCGATAGTCGTGGAAGCATAATATTGGCGAGACGACAACGATGCTACGATGGAGATCAAGGTGTCGCGCCGGTGACGATGGTGATCACGACGGTGCTTCGAAGATGGAGATCACAAGCACAAGATGATGATGGCCATATCATATCACTTATATTTGATTGCATATGATGTTTATCTTTTATGCATCTTATCTTGCTTTGATTGACGGTAGCATTATAAGATGATCTCTCACTAATTATCAAGAAGTGTTCTCCCTGAGTATGCACCGTTGCGAAAGTTCTTCGTGCTGAGACACCACGTGATGATCGGGTGTGATAGGCTCTACGTTCAAATACAACGGGTGCAAAACAGTTGCACACGCAGAATACTCAAGTTATACTTGACGAGCCAAGCATATACAGATATGGCCTCGGAACACGGAGACCGAAAGGTCGAGCGTGAATCATATAGTAGATATGATCAACATAGTGATGTTCACCAATGAAACTACTCCATCTCACGTGATGATCGGACATGGTTTAGTTGATTTGGATCACGTGATCACTTAGAGGATTAGAGGGATGTCTATCTAAGTGGGAGTTCTTAAGTAATATGATTAATTAAACTTTAATTTATCATGCACTTAGTCCTGGTAGTATTAGCATATCTATGTTGTAGATCAATAGCTCGTGTTGTTGCTTCCCTATGTTTATTTTGATATGTTCCTAGAGAAAATTGTGTTGAAAGATGTTAGTAGCAATGATGCAGATTGGATCCGTGATCTGAGGTTTATCCTCATTGCTGCACAGAAGAATTATGTCCTTGATGCACCGCTAGGTGACACACCTATTGCAGGAGCAGATGCAGACGTTATGAACGTTTGGCTAGCTCAATATGATAACTACTTGATAGTTTAGTGCACCATGCTTAACAGCTTAGAATCGGGACTTCAAAGACGTTTTGAATGTCATGGACCATATGAGATGTTCCAGGAGTTGAAGTTAATATTTCAAGCAAATACCCGAGTTGAGAGATATGAAGTCTCCAACAAGTTCTATAGCTAAAAGATGGAGGAGAATCGCTCAACTAGTGAGCATGTGCTCAGATTGTCTGGGTACTACAATCGCTTGAATCAAGTGGGAGTTAATCTTCCAGATAAGATAGTGATTGACAGAATTCTCTAGTCACCATCACCAAGTTAGTAGAACTTCGTGATGAACTATAATATGAAAGGGATAATGGAAACAACTCCCAAGCTCTTCGTGATGCTGAAATCAACGAAGGTAGAAATCAAGAAAAACATCAAGTGTTGATGGTTGACAAGACCACTAGTTTCAAGAAAAGGGCAAAGGGAAGAAGGGAAACTTCAAGAAGAACGACAAGCAAGTTGCTGCTCAAGTGAAGAAGCCCAAGTCTGATCCTAAGCCTGAGACTAAGTGCTTCTACTGCAAAGGGACTGGTCACTGGAAGTGGAACTGCCCCAAGTATTTAGCGGATAAGAAGGATGGCAAGGTAAACGAAGGTATATTGGATAAACGTGTTATTGATGTGTACTTTACTAGTGTTTATAGCAACCCCTCGGTATTTGATACTGGTTCAGTTGCTAAGAGTAGTAACTCAAAACGGGAGTTGCAGAATAAACAAATAATAGTTAAGGGTGAAGTGACGATGTGTTTTGGATGTAGTTCCAAGATTGATATGATCATCATCGCACACTCCCTATACTTTCAGGATTAGTGTTGAAACTAAATAAGTGTTATTTGGTGTTTGCGTTGAGCATGAATATGATCTGATCATGTTTATTGTAATACGGTTATTCATTTAAGTAAGAGAATAAATTGTTGTTCTGTTTACATGAATAAAACCTTATATGGTTACATACCCAATGAAAATAGTTCGTTGGATCTCGATCGTAATGATACACATAATCATAATATTGAAACCAAAAGATGCAAAGTTAATAATGATAGTGCAACTTATTTGTGGCACTGCTGTTTAGGTCATATTGGTATAAAGCGCATGAAGAAACTCCATGCTGATGGGCTTTTGGAATCACTTGATTATGAATCAGTTGATGCTTGCGAACCATGCCTCATGGGCAAGATGACTAAGACTCTGTTCTTCAGAACAATGGAGCGAGCAACAAATTAGTTGGAAATCATACATACTGATGTATGTGGTCCGATGAATATTGAGGCTCGCGACAGGTATCATTATTTTCTGATCTTCACAGATGATTTGAGCAGATATGAGTATATCTACTTGATGAAACACAAGTCTGAAATATTTCAAAAGTTCAAAGAATTTCAGAGTGAAGTGAAAAATCATCGTAACAAGAAAATAAAGTTTATACGATCTGATCATAGAGAAGAGTATTTGAGTTACGAGTTTGGCCTTCAGTTAAAAACAATGTGAAATAGTTTCACTACTCACGCCACCTGGAACACCACAATGTAATGGTGTGTCCGAACATCATAACCGTACTTTATTAGATATGGTGCGATCTATGATGTCTCTTACCGATCTACCACTATAGTTTTGGGGTTATGCATTAGAGACAGCTGCATTCACGTTAAATAGGGCACCATCTAAATCCGCTGAGACGACACCGTATGAACTATGGTTTGGCAAGAACCTAAGCTGTCGTTTATTAAAGTTTGAGGTTGCAATTCTTATGTGAAAAAGTTTCAACTTGATAAGCTCAAACCTAAATCGGAGAAGTGCGTCTTCATAGGATATCCAAAGGAAACTATTGGATACACCTTCTATCACAGATCCGAAGGCAAGACTTTTGTTGCTAAATTCAGAAACCTTCTAGAGAAGGAGTTTCTCTCGAAAGAAGTGAGTGGGAGGAAAGTAGAACTTGACGAGGTAACAGTACCTGCTCCCTTATTGGAAAGTAGTACATCACAGAAAACTGTTTCTGTGACACCTACACCAATTAGTGAGGAAGCTAATGATAAAGATCATGAAACTTCAGAACAAGATACTACTGAACCTCGTAGATCAACCAGAGTAAGATCCGCGCCAGAGTGGTACGGTAATCCTGTTCTGGAAGTCATGCTACTAGATCATGATGACCTACGAACTATGAGGAAGCGATGATGAGCCCAGATTCCGCGAAATGGCTTGAGGCCATGAAATCTGAGATGAGATCCATGTATGAGAACAAAGTATGGACTTTGATTGACTTGCCCAATGATCAGCGAGCCATTGAGATTAAATGGATCTTCAAGAGGAAGACAGACGCTGATAGTAGTGTTACTATCTACAAAGCTAGAATTGTCGCAAAAAGGTTTTCGACAAGTTCAAGGTGTTGATTACGATGAGAGTTTCTCACTCGTATCTAGCTTAAGTCTGTCCCAATCATGTTAGCAATTGCCGCATTTTTATGAAATCTGGCAAATGGATAAACAAAACTACATTCCTTGATGGATTTAAAGGAGAGTTGTATATGATGCAACCAGAAGGTTTTGTCAATCCTAAAGGTGCTAACAAAATATGCAAGCTCGAGCGATCCATCTATGGACTGGTGCAAGCATCTCGGAGTTGGAATATACATTTTGATAAGTTGATCAAAGCATATAGTTTTATACAGACTTGCGGTGAAGCCTGTATTTACAAGAAAGTGAGTGGGAGCACTGCAGCATTTCTGATAAGTATACGTGAATGACATATTGTTGATCGGAAATAATGTAGAATTATTCTGAAAGCATAAAGGAGTGTTTTGAAAGAAGTTTTCAAAGAAAGACCTCAGTGAATCTGCTTACATATTGAGCATCAAGGTCTATAGAGATAGATCAAGACACTTGATAAGTTTTTTCAATGAGTACATACCTTGACAAGATTTTGAAGTAAGTTCAAAATGGAATAGTCAAAGAAAGAGTTCTTGCCTGTGTTACAAGGTGTGAAATTGAGTAAGACTCAAAGCCCGACCACGGCAGAAGATACAAAGAGAATGAAAGTCATTCCCTATGCCTCAACCATAGGTTCTATAAAGTATGCCATGCTGTGTACCAGACCTATTGTATACCCTACACTGTGTTAAGCAAGGGAGTACAATAGTGATCTAAGAGTAGATCACTGGACAGCGGTCAAAATTATCCTTAGTGGAATAAGGAAATATTTCTCAATTATGGAGGTGACAAAAAGGTTCATCGTAAAAAGTTACGTCGATGCAAGTTTTGACACAGATCTGGATGACTCTAAGTCTCGATCTAGATACATATTGAAAGTGGGAGCAATTAGCTAGAGTAGCTTCATGCAGAGCATTGTAGACATAGAATTCGCAAAATACTTACGAATCTGAATATGGCAGACCCGTTGACTAAACTTCTCTCACAGGCAAAACATGATCACACCTTAGTACTCTTTGGGTGTTAATCACATAGCAATGTGAACTAGATTACTGACTCTAGTAAACCCTCTGGGTGTTGGTCACATATCGATGTGAACTATGGGTGTTAACCACATAAAGATGTGAACTATTGATGTTAGATCACATGGCGATGTGAACTAGATTATTGACTCTAGTGCAAGTGGGAGACTGAAGGAAATATGCCCTAGAGGCAATAATAAAGTTATTATTTATTTCCTTATTTCATGATAAATGTTTATTATTCATTCTAGAATTGTATTAACCGGAAACATAATACATGTGTGAATACATAGACAAACAGAGTGTCACTAGTATGCCTCTACTTGACTAGCTCGTTAATCAAAGATGGTTATGTTTCCTAACCATAGACAAAGAGTTGTTATTTGATTAACGGGATCACATCATTGGTTGAATGATCTGATTGACATGACCCATTCCATTAGCTTAGCACCCGATCATTTAGTATGTTGCTATTGCTTTCTTCATGACTTATACATGTTCCTATGACTATGAGATTATGTAACTCCCGTGTGCCGGAGGAACACTTTGTGTGCTACCAAACGTCACAACGTAACTGGGTGATTATAAAGGAGCTCTACAGGTGTCTCCAAAGGTACATGTTGGGTTGGCGTATTTCGAGATTAGGATTTGTCACTCCAAATGTCGGAGAGGTATCTCTGGCCCTCTCGGTAATGCACATCACTTAAGCCTTGCAAGCATTGCAACTAATGAGTTAGTTGCGAGATGATGTATTACAGAACGAGTAAAGAGACTTGCCGGTAACGAGATTGAACTAGGTATTGGATACCGACGATCGAATCTCGGGCAAGTAACATACCGATGACAAAGGGAACAACATATGTTGTTATGCGGTCTGACCGATAAAGATCTTCGTAGAATATGTAGGAGCCAATATGGGCATCCAGGTCCCGCTATTGGTTATTGACCGGAGACGTGTCTCGGTCATGTCTACATTGTTCTCGAACCCGTAGGGTCCGCACGCTTAAGGTTTCGATGACAGTTATATTATGAGTTTATACGTTTTGATGTACCGAAGGTTGTTCGGAGTCCCGGATGTGATCAGGACATGACGAGGAGTCTCAAAATGGTCGAGACATAAAGATTGATATATTGGAAGCCTATGTTTGGATATCGGAAGTGTTCCGGATGAAATCGGGATTTTACCGGAGTACTGGGAGGTTACCGGAACCCCCCGGGAGCTATATGGGCCTTAGTGGGCCTTAGTGCAAAAGAGAAGAGGCAGCCAGAGATGGGCCGCGTGCCCCTCCCCTCCCTTGGTCCGAATAGGACAAGGAGAGGGGGCCGGCCCCCTTCCTCTTTTCCCCCTCCGTGAATCCTATTCCAACTAGGATTGGGGGGGGGGAGTCGGCCGCACCCCCCCCCCTTGAGCCTTTATATACGGAGGCAGGGGCACCCAGAGGAACACAAGTTGATCCACGTGATCATATTCTTAGTCGTGTGCGGCGCCCCCTGCCACCATAGTCCTCGATAACATTGTAGCGGTGCTTAGGCGAAGCCCTGCGACAGTAGTACATCAAGATCGTCACCACGCCGTCGTGCTGACGGAACTCTTCCCCGACACTTTGCTGGATCGGAGTCCGGGGATCGTCATCGAGCTGAACGTGTGCTAGAACTCGGAGGTGTCGTAGTTTCGGTGCTTGATCGGTCGGGCCGTGGAGACATACGACTACATCAACCAAATGCTTCCGTTGTCGATCTACAAGGGTACGTAGATCACACTCTCCCCTCTCGTTGCTATGCATCACCATGGTCTTGCGTGTGCGTAGGAATTTTTTTGAAATTACTACGTTCCCCAACACCTGCTACTCCGATGGTGGCGGTAACCACCGCGGCAGCAGCTGCGTTGGGGGGGTGCTGGGGCAGGAGGCCCTGGCTCCTCCTTCTTCCCCGACGGTCAGGAGGACTGCTTCTCCCTCGCCGATGGCTCAGCCGTCTGAGCCGGCGGCTGGGGTGGGAGGAGGGCGCGGGCAGGTGGCCCCCGTTATCCCCTCTTCGCTCTCACCCATGGCCGGGGGCCCTGGTGTGGGGCACCCGTCTGAGGGGATCGGGAGCCCGTCGACGCCTTCTCTGGTAACCTCAGTAGACCCTTTGAGGGACTCTGTGCCAAGTTTCACTACGGAGGAGGTTGTCGCGTTTGGCAGGATCCCGGACCCTATCTCCGCGGGGAGACGGATGAGTGCTCGCATCCTCGACATCCCCGAGGTTGATGATATGCAGCAGCGGTGCGCTATGAGGAAGGCCAAGCTTCAGGAAGCTGCTTTATCTTCTGGTATGTCCGTCAACTTATCTAATTCCTTATTGCATTTTTCTAATGAGGAGATTATAAATAATGCAAACCAATTAGGAGTTTCACTAGGTGATACAGATAGTGAGATTACCAATTCAGTGAATGATCTATTAGATTTGGAGGCGGAACGTGCCTTAGAGGCTATTCGTAATCTTGCAGCAGTTAAACCAATGAATGATGATGAGATTGATGCGTTAGGGGTTAGAGTACTCAATAATCTGTGTGCGGATCTAGCACCCCCCAATCATGACTCTGAGGAAGATGATGTATCCCTAGAGAATGAGGCTAGCAATATATGTGAACCCGGTTATGAGGACCGGGCGACTGAGCCTAGTAAACCTAAGCGTAAGTGGAAATGGAAGATCTATCCCAATTTCGCAGTTCGTAGGAGTGCTAGGATTCGAGTTACTAAAAAATTCCATGATGAACTATGAGAGGAATTTTTTGGAATAGCAGAGGTCTGAAGGACTTGGCTAAAAGAAGATTCCTAGCTGAGGCAGCTCTAGAGCAGAGATTAGATTTTGTTGCTCTATCGGAGACGGGTAGAGATAACTTTGCGCCCCAGTTTCTCTCTTCTCTTGTGGGTGGTATTGATTTAGATTGGCATTGCCTCCCTCCGCGAGGAAGATCGGGTGGTATCTTACTAGGTGTGAGATGCGATTCGCTTGAAGTCCGAAGTGTCGTGATGGGAGACTTCACGGTGAAGTTTCGAGTCAGGTCTAGGGTAGATGGTTTTAACTGGGCTTTGGTGGCGGTTTATGGTGCCGCACAGCCTGAACTTAAAGCGGAGTTTCTGGCGGACCTTGTTCGAATCTGTGGGTCAGAACAGCTTCCAATTTTAGTTGGAGGTGATTTCAATATCATCAGGAGGAGAGAGGAGAAGAACAATGATAACTTTGACGGCAGATGGTCGTTTATGTTCAATACCATTATTGAAAGCTTGGATCTGAGAGAGATAGAGCTTTCTGGTAGAAATTTCACCTGGGCTAATGCTCTACCAAACCCAACCTATGAAAAACTTGATCGAGTACTTGCGAGCGTGGAGTGGGAACAAAAGTTCCCTCTGGTTACGGTGCAAGCTCTTTCGAGGGGAATATCTGATCACACCCCATTGTTCGTGGACTCAGGGGAGCCGAACCATGTGGGTAACAAGAATACCTTCTCCTTCGACATGTCTTGGTTTGAACTTGAGGGGTTCTTGGACTTGATCGCCAGGGAATGGGATAGAGGTGTAGGAGGCAAGAATGCGATAGAGCGTTGGCAGAATAAGATTAGGCATTTAAGAAGTTTCTTACGGGGTTGGGCTAAGCACCTCAGTGGTGTGTATAAGATTGAAAAGGATAGAGTCCTTACTCTTATACAGGCCCTGGACATACAAGCCGAAGTCAATATCTTGTCGCCAGCTCAGCTTCAGGTTAAAAATGAGGCGGAGAAGAGGCTGAAAGAACTGCTTCGTGAAGAAGAATTGAAGTGGGCTTTGCGTGCTAAAGTCCGCAAAGTGGTCCAAGGGGATGCGAACACTCAGTTCTTCCATTTGATAGCTAATGGCAAGCACAGAAAGAAGCGCATCTTTCAGCTTGAGCAAGACGAGGGCACTATTTTAGGTCAGGATAACCTAAAAACATAGATTACCGACTATTATAAGCAGTTATTTGGACCTCCGGAGGATAATTGTGTGTCCCTCGATGAGTCCAGGACTGAGGACGTGCCTCAGCTATCAGCTGCTGATAATGATATTCTGGTTGCCCCATTTTCGGAGAAGGAGGTTTTTGATGCTATTGCACAGATGAAAAACAATAAGGCTCCCGGACCGGATGGATTCCCGGCAGAGTTCTATAAAAAGTGCTGGCACATTATTAAGGGGGATTTACTACCTATGTTCCATGATCCGTTCTCTGGACAGCTTCAATTATTTCACTTGAATTTTGGGACTATCACACTGCTTCCTAAGAAGACGGATGCTGTGAGAATTGAGCAATTCAGGCCGATCTGTCTCCTCAATGTTAGTTTCAAAATTTTCACCAAGGTCGGGACTAACAGACTCACATAGATTGCGCATTCTGTGGTGCAACAGTCCCAAACTGCTTTCATGCCGGACAGAAATATCCTTGAAGGGGTGGTCGTCCTGCATGAAACACTCCATGAAATCCATTCCAAAAAATTAGATGGAGTAATTTTTAAGGTGGATTTCGAGAAAGCGTACGATAAGGTCAAATGGTAATTCCTCCAACAGTCATTGCGTATGAAAGGTTTTGATGAGGCCTGGCGCCGACAGGTTGAATCATTTACGCAAAAAGGTAGTGTGGGAATTAAAATTAATGATGACATAGGTCATTACTTCCAGACACATAAAGGCCTCAGACAAGGAGATCCGATGTCCCCTATCTTGTTTAACATTGTGGTGGATATGTTAGCAATCTTGATAGGAAGGGCTAAGGAAAATGGTCAAGTAGGTGGATTGGTACCTCATCTTATTGATGGAGGTGTATCCATCCTTCAGTACACTGATGATACAATCATCTTCATGGAGCATGACTTGGCCAAGGCTAGAAATATGAAGCTTGTGTTATGCCTTTTCGAACAATTGACCGGGTTAAAGATTAACTTTCATAAGAGCGAGCTGTTCTATTTTGGTAGGGCCAAAGATGAACGAGATGCTTATAGGCAATTGTTTGGGTGCGAGTTGGGAGAGTTACCCTTCTCCTACCTGGGGATTCCAATCCACCATCGTAGGCTGACAAACAGAGAGTGGAAGTGCATCGAGGACCGATTTGAGAAGAAACTGAGCTGCTGGAAGGGTAAGCTCATGTCATACAGAGGCCGATTAATCCTGATTAATTCGGTGCTCACGAGTATGCCAATGTTTCTCCTATCGTTCTTTGAGGTCCCAGTTGGTGTTAGGAAGAGACTGGACTTCTATCGATCGCGTTTCTTTTGGCAGGGTGATGAGCTTAAAAGAAAATATCGGCTTACTAAATGGGATATCATCTGTAGACCGAAAGACCAAGGGGGTCTAGGTATTGAGAATCTAGAAGTTAAGAATAAATGCCTTCTTAGCAAGTGGCTGTGGAAGCTCTCATCGGAGACTGATGCTATGTGGGCTCAAATCCTTCGCAGCAAGTACCTCCAGACAAAAACTCTGTCCCAGGTTACAGTCAGGCCGACCGATTCGCCTTTCTGGAAAGGCCTGATGAAAGTCAAACATGCCTTATTTAATAGGACGAAGTTTGTTATTGGAAACGGCTCGAGTACACGTTTCTGGGAGGATACTTGGCTCGGCGAGACACCCTTGGCCATCCAATATCCGTCTTTGTACCGCATTGTTCAACGACGTGAGGTATTCGTCGCATCGGTCTTTCAATCTACCCCCCTTAATATCCAGTTCCGACGAACGCTAGCGGGCAATCGTTGGGAAGAATGGCTCCGTCTAGTTAGGAGACTGATGGACGTCCAGCTTTCCCAACAACCCGATGAATTACGCTGGAAATTGACTAAGTCTGGAGTATTCACGGTTAAATCAATGTATATTGATGGTATTAATTCGAACTCCATTCCTACGTCTAAGCATGTTTGGGATGTCAAAGTTCCTTTGAAAATAAAAGTGTTTATGTGGTTTGTCCATAAACAAGTTATTTTAACTAAGGACAACTTGATAAAGCGTAATTGGACATGACCTACTAGGTGTAGTTTCTGCGATCGGGATGAGACTATCAAACACCTCTTTTTTGATTGCCCGTTGGCCAAGGTACTTTGGCAGACAGTCCACATTGCTTTTAATATCAATCCACCGAATTCTGTTAATGCGTTATTTGGGACTTGGCTTAATGGGATTGAGCCTGGTTTAGCGAGACATATTCGGGTTGGAATTTGTGCTTTGCTGTGGACTATCTGGACTTGCAGAAATGATTTGGTCTTTAACAGAATATCATGTATACATTTTTTGCAGGTCATATTCCGAACTACGGCACTGATCCGTTCGTGGTCGCTACTCACCCAGACGGAGGCCAGGGAGCATTTGGTTACTGGATCTTTCCGCTGGGAGATGGTAGCTCGGGATATCTTCAACCGGTTGGGATGGCGGTCATGTAATAGGATAGGTATTTAGTTTCCCTATCTAGTTTGAGCCGGCCGGTTGTGGCATCTTGTCTTGGCTAGTTGGTGTTTCTAGCCTTTATTTGGCTCTGTGTGAGCTTTTTGTACTTTTTTTTACTTTTGGAGACCTTTGAAACCATGTTGGTACTTCTTTATTTGGTTAATAAGATGGTCGTATGCATCTTTCTGATGCAGAGGCCGGGGAATCCCCCTTTTCGAAAAAAGGGCGACAGTTAGTGATCCCGGCCCCCGGCTGGAAGCTTCTCAGAACATGCTTGGATCCAAGGGACTATTTTTAGTTTGACTAAAAATAGTCTTTTTTAGAGGCTAAAGTTCCAAGCACTCCTGACTAAAGAGAGGATAGGACTAGTCTTGAAGTTAAAAAAATTTAGTCATAGGAAACGTACTAAAATATGTATTAGCCCTCTCTCTCCTCATTTAATTTCTCTCCTTTAACACATGCGAGTTCTGGATTGGAGGGTTTGAAGGATAATAAATGCTCAATAACTTGATTTTAGTCTCTTTAGTATTTGGATCCAAATATGGGTAAGGCTAGCAAGTTTTAGTCCCACTACTTTTAGTCATGGAACTAAAACGTATCCAAGCACCCTCTCAGCATCATGTTCCTTCCGACGACCTGCATTAATAATCTATAAGGCCTTCCTGCAACAGGTACTAGTATATTGCATGCACAAGCAAAGAATCTATAAATTCTGCGTAATTCTCAAGCATTTGTCATTGAGTAGCAAGGAAAACAATGGCACTCTTGTCGTCGCTAGAGCTACACCACCTCCTCGTCTCCTTTCTTGTCTTGCTTCTCTCCTTGCTCTTCTGTTTCATCAAGTTGAGGAGTTCAAAGACTGTCCCAACGCTTCCAGCGGAATGGCCCCTGGTTGGCATGCTCCCTTCCGTTGTCGCCAATCTCCACCGCTTCCATGACAACACCACCTCCTTGCTCGCCGCTGCCGGCAGTAGCTTCGTGTTTCGTGGGCCTGCCATGCACTTCTTCGTCACCTGCGACCCGACGAATGTCCGCCACATCTTCGTCTCGAACTTCACCAACTATCCCAAGGGCGAGGAGTTCGCTGCCATCTTCGACGCCATGGGGAACAGCTTCTTCAACGCGGACGGCGAGTCATGGCGCCGCCAGCGTGGCAGAGTGCAGCACCTCATGTCGAGCCCACAGCTGCTGGCTCACATGGCCCGCTGCTGCCGCGATAAGCTGGAGAACGGCCTCCTCCCCTTCTTGGCGCGCATGGAGAGCCTAACCTCGTTGGATATGCAGGACCTGTTTACCAGGTTCACATTCGACATGACGGCTATGTCGGTCTTTGGGATCGACCCTGGCCTTCTGACCGCCGATATGCCACCTGTAATTGTGCCGGACGCCATGGAAGCTGTCATGGATGTAGGCTTCATCCGGAACATGGTGCCATCATCTTGCTGGAAGTTGATGAAGCGTCTAAAAATCGGCCCGGAGTGGAAGCTCGCCACAGCGCAATCGGAACTGCACCGATTTGTCACATAGATGATGAAGAAATGGAGAGACGGACCAGTCCACATGGACATGGATAAAGAGCAAGATCAAAAGAAGGTAGACATTGTTTCTTCCTACATCCATGACCCAGAGTATACCGACGACCACGGAAAACCTAATGCCTTCCTGTACGCGACCCTGATCAACTACATGTTTGCTGGGCGTGACATGGTCGGCACGACCCTCACCTGGCCCTTCTACAACCTCATCAAACACCCACACGTCGTGTCGATCATCAGAAGAGAACTAGCTCCCATTGCCATGCACAAAGCAACCACCACCTGCGGCAACCACATGATGATCTTTGAGCCAGAGGAGACCGAACCGCTCGTCTACCTGCACGCGGCATTGTTCGAATCCATGAGGCTGTACCCACCGGGCCCCATCGAGCGCAAGACGGTGATGACCGATGACATACTGCCGAGCGGTCACAAGGTGCAAAGGGGTGAAACCATCCTGATTTCACTCTACTCAATGGGAAGGATGGAAGGTGTGTGGGGCAAGGATTGCACCGAGTACCGCCCAGAAAGATGGGTCAAAGAGGACAGCAAGCTTCTGTACGTACCATCCTACAAGTTCCTAGCATTCAACGCCGGGCCGAGATCGTGCTTGGGCAAGCACATCTCGGTAGTGCAGATGAAGAGTGTCGTTGCCGCCATGGTGTGGAACTTCGATTTTGAGATGGTGGGAGGGTACGTTGTAGAGTCAAAGCCATCAGTTGTGCTCAAGATGAAGAATGGGTTGTGGACCAAGATCCTCAAACGGCGGATCGAATGAATGACAATACCAACCCAGCAATACCATGTAATTTGTCTAAGCTTCTTTTATTGATTCTAAGTTTATAAGTATGCGCCCTTCCTTGCAGATGCATGGGTGCACGTAATGTAAAGTTTTAGAGTACTTCTGGATATCCCCACAATGCAAGAGGTACAATAGGTTGGCCCCCGTTTGCTGTAATTCGCTTGTTCCATCGTACTAAAAAACATCGATATTTGCACTTCATTCCACATTACGTTTGTAGAAAAGTGCTTCGCCATCTATAAAACCAAATGCGTTACATTATTTTGGAAGAAAAACATGTTACATTATGTATACATATTTTGTGATGCATCTAACGAAATCAATTTGGTTGTTGTAGAAGCTATTATGTCTGTCATGAATATAATCCTGACAATACTAGGAGGGTAGGAATGTAGAGGCAATATATCTAGTGAACGGTGCGGTTGAGAGTATGCTCAAGGATTTATACACATTAAGGCCCTCTGCGGTGGAAGTAATACCCTACTCTGTGGTGCTCTTAGCTCTTAGCGTAAGGTACAAAGTGTGGAAGTTCAACCTTCAGCCCGGGGCTTCCCTCATAGCTTATATAGAGTACGCCAGGTAGGGGTACATAAAGGGCTGGTATTAATATTATTCATAGCCTCAGGTGTGTCCGACTGTTCCATGACATTTACTACTGGTAACTACCATATTTAACTGGGTTATATTGCCGATAGCTGACTAATGGTCTAGCCAACAGCTCCATTCATCTTCGTCCATCTGCGGGTACTCGACAGTCGGCTGAGCCGCAGTCTAACTGTTGGGGCTTAGTGTGGATTTGGCCCACCTTGTCTCCGATGGGCTGATGATGAAGCCCCTTGGCCCATTGCCTTTTGGACTGTATATTATATGATCATGGACCTCCGACGGGCCATTCATATACTTGGTCCTACCCCGTATTTATAAACTCGATAGTAGCCCCCGAGTCAGTCGAGGTTTCGCTGGAGAGTTGTTGTGTGCTTTCTTCCGGCAAGACATCCGACTGATCAACGGATCTGAGGTTGGAGCAAGAGACCTCGGCGGACTCAGTTTGTCCATGCCTACGGAGGGACAAACATTGAGCAGTTGGGAAGAAGACTCAGTGATACCCATTTTTCAATTTCTTCTGGAGAGGACGTCTCGCGGCCCGAATGTCGGCTCATCGAATTCCGAGTGGCTGTCCAAGGCACCTGGGCTCGATCATGGGCCTGCTGGAACCCTTTCTATGGAACCAAGTCTACGCGGACGGATATTCGGTTCCCTCGAGAGGGATTCTGACTCATGGCACACGAGGGATATCTGATACGACTCCGTCATATCTACTTTTTCAAATACTAATAATAAATTTTATCGGTCGACTATTAATCAGTCCGGTTTTGCTTGTAATTCCTAGGTTCCGAGCCCTAATAAGGTAAAAATGGAAATAACCATCAGTGTGTTGTAAGCATTTAAATATGACAACACTATATCAATATATAACTACATATTACATGTCAAACAATGAGTAATGACAAATAAAATGGGACAACACTACAATGCATGGCCTATGGAATGGGGGATGAAGTGTAATGTGCGATGGTCTACTGAAGGGGAGACCCTTTTTGGGTTTCTAAACACAAGAGACCAGCCCAATTAATCCCTAGATTCCCGATTAATCACTTTTCAGGGTGATAGATTGGCTCAAATGATAAATAGAAAAGGTAAGGTAAAACTTAGCGGTCACCCATTGATAGCGATAAACTAGATGATAAATCGGTGAATCAAACGATATTTTGAACATTGGTTTTAATATGTTGTTGTTCATATATTTTTGTTGTCCTATGTAAAATGTGGGCAAAAAATTGTTGATGCGGCTGCCTTGTAGTTACGTTATTTTCGAGCGGCCATTGGAGCAATTGTGCCCTATTATATGGCCCTATTTTTTGCCCTATTTGGTGCCATACCGTCAAAAAACCTCAAAAGTATCCTTCTGCTCCAGACCTCCTAATCGTCCCCTTCTGTGCTGGTTAGGGGTGCTTGCAGATATGAGCCGACCTATCATACCGGGCGCACCTGATTCGTTTGGTCAATGGTTGACTAGTCGGCCAGTCAATCGTTGGCTTTTGGACAAAACGCAAAAGAAACTAAAAATTCCAAAATCTAATTAACGGAAAAAACAAAAAGAAAGTTCTTGAAATAAAAACTTCACGGACTTGAATTTTTTATGAAAATTCGGAAAATTCATGAAATCGAAAAAAGTTGATTATTCTTAAAAAATACTTACGAATTGACAAAAATATCATTGATTTAAAAAATCATAAATTTGGAAAAATATCACGGATTTTAAACTAGTTCATCGACTTACTTCATGGATTTGAAAAATGTTCAATAATGTTTTTTAAAAAATCTCGAATTTGAAAATAATACATGGATTGTGAAATAAATATTTCAGAAAAACTTTCACCATTTTAATATATTCATGCATTTGAAAAAAAATCATGAATTTCGAAAAGGTTCATAAATTTTAAGAAAAGTTCAATTTAAAAAAAAGCTCACGCCCATGAAAAATAGAAAGAAAATAAAAGGAGGGGAAAAGGAACAACAAAATGAAAATGAAAAATAATATAGAAAAGAAAAGAAAAAACTGAAATAAAACCGAAAACAACCAGTCCAGAAAAAGTTAATAAAAAGGCCTAGTATGCTTTTAGATCTTCACAAACCCGGGAAAACTTCCCGCAAAAACTATTTGATCGGCCAGTCCAACCTGATCGAATGGTGTGCGCCGGTTTGGCAAAACAACAAAAACTGGCGCATAAGGGCATCTCCAGCCGCGTCCCCAACAGGCCCTCCCCAGGCGATTTTGTCGCGCCGGCGCCAAAAAAAGGCCCAGTCGCGCCCCCAGAAGGCCGTTTTTCGCCGGCTCGGGCCAAAACTGGTGCCGGCGGACCCAGGCCGAACCCGGCGCCCTGGGGGCGCTTGAGGAGCCGGCGCAAGCAAAAAAGGCACGTGGGCCCGCCCTGGAGGCGACCCGAGGGCCTTTTTCCGCCGTTTGTCGACGCTTTTCCCTCGCATCTCTCCTGCTCGCTCGCCTTCCTCCCGCCATTCTCCCCCTTTCTCCCGCCAAACCCCCCTCCCGCTCGCCTTCCAGTCGCCGCCATGTCGCCGAAGAAGTACGCCATGCCGCGCGCGGCGGCAAACGCGAATGGCGCCGTGGTCCAGCCGAAGCAGAGGAAGTCGAGGGCGCCGCCATCGAAGCCGCCGGGCCTGTCGAACGCCGAGTGGAGGGTGGAAGTTTAGCGGCGCGAAGCGGTCACCGCCGACAGGCGGAACAGGGCCATCACCAAGAAGGCCCGCGACAACGCGGCGCGCGCGGCGGCGTCTTCATCGGTCGACCAGGCGGCGATGAATCCACCTGTCGTCAGCCACACCCAGTACGCGCCCTGGGGACAGCAAGGCGCCGGATCTCCATGGGGTTCATCGTCACCCGGCTACGCGCACGGTGGGTTCAACCCAAACGTGACCTTCCCTCATGGTCACCCCGCTACGCGCACGCCCTCGCCCGCCTTCGTCGGCGTGCAGTACCCTCCATACAACTACTCGCCGCCCGCCTCCTACGCGTCCACACCGACGCCCCATCTCTACCGTGGGCCTCTGCCCTTCTCGCACCTCGGCGACGCCGACGACACGGGAGCCGACATGGACGACATCATCGCGACATGATCGACCGCGGCCGCCGCCTCTCCCGGATTCGCCACCCAGGACGAGGTAGTGGATCTCAGCGGCGACATGGAGGCCGAGCTCGGCTACGTCTACGGCGAGGACGCGCAGAAACCCGAGGAGGAGGAGGAGGAGGAGGAGGAGGAGGAGGATGAGCTGGCTCCTGTTCCGGCGAAGGGGCGCCAGAAGAAGAAGCAGCGGGCGGCCAGGTCAGGCGAACCGCGCATCAAGTGGATGTCCAAGGAGGAGGAATGCCTCACCGAAGCATGGAAAGTCGTCTGCCTCGACCCGACTACCGGCGCGAACCAGAGCTTGGAGACGTACTCGGACCGCATCAAGGCCGAGTTCGACGAGCGGAAGCTCGTCGACCCCTACTTCAAAGGCGTCTACATGCAGCGCGGCTCCAAGGCGATGGCGAACCATTGGGGCCGTGTCCAATTGGCGTGCAACAAATGGCATGGAATCGTCGAGGAGGTCGCGGCTCGCCCGGAGAGCGGCGCCAGCGTTGAAGATCAGCTGCTGCGTATGTTCACCATGTATCGGGGCGACAACCAAGACGCCGACTTCAAGCACGTCCACGTCTACAAGCGCATTGACAAGTGCGAGAAGTGGGCGGAAGTCCAGCGTGCCCTCGACAAGGCCAAGGAGACATACAAGCCGGACGCGCCGACTCCGGACGCGTCAGAGGGGCGGCCGGACGGCCACAAGTTGGCGAAGAAGGGGAAAAACGCCGACGCGGCAACCGCACGAGTGCAGGAGTCCATCAAGCATTGCCTCGCCGACGCGCAGGCCCGGGCCGTCCTGCGCGAAGAGAAGACCGAGGCGCGGTGGTCGTCGCTGATGAAGAACAACGCCATCAAACTCGACCTGCTCCGGACGAACGTCGCCGCGAAGAAGAGGAACACCGACATGGCTTTTCTGATGGGCGGGGCGGACATGCTCCAGAGCAATGACGAGAAGCTCAAGGCGTGGTACCTGGTGCAGCGCGGCCTCATCCTAGACGAGGTGCCGACGGCAACACCGACGACGCCGACGACGTCCACGACCACACGGACGCCAAATCCAAACGACGCCTCTACGTCGCCGCCCAGCAGTGCCGAAGCCGCGCCGACACAGCCCAGCACCGAAGCAACTCCGACACCGCCGAGCCCGCGCACGCCGACTCCGCCAACGCCTGGAGCCGACCACGCCGAGTGAATCATTGCGCACGCGAACTCTGTTTTTTTAACGCCAGACTACGTCCGATCGCCGGATTTGCGGCGTCTTTTGTGAGCGGGAACGACCAAGTTTAAATTTCCTGCATCCTGGGGCCGGCGCGTGGGGGCGCGACTGGGCGCTAGGTCTCCCCCAGGGGCCGAACTAGCCCCGGCACGCCCCAGGCCGCTCTATTTAGGCGCCCTGGGGGGCCGAACGGCTGGAGATGCCCTAAGGCGTCAAGTAGGAGTCGGCTTCTCCTCCCGCCGGTGCTATTCGTCGTGAGACCTTATTTGGCCGAAATCATTAATTAAGAAGTACTCGTTGCAAAGAACACTCCACTTTTCCGGGTCACGACAAGTGGCGCACATGCAGCGCACCACTTGTCGTAAACTGGGAGTTTTCCCTTTTTCGTATCCGTTTATTCAAAATGTTTTATCTCTTAAACCGTGCGTCCAAATCTCGAACAGTTTTCACCATTGGATTCCTCGCGTCGAGATCTTCAAAACTAGATCCCATGTTGATAGGTTTTGACAAACTTTTTTTTTTCACAAAAAAACGGACGAGAAAAACTGAGCGAAAAAACTGAACCGGGAGCATGGTTTTTTTTCTCTTTCCGTAAGAGGCACGCCCGTGCCTCTCGTGAAATCACAACCGTGTCTCTGGTGGAAGCAAAACCGTGACTCTCGTGGAAGGAAAAAAACAGAAAACATGTTTTTTCCATTTCCGAGAGGCACGACCGTGACTCTCGCGAAAGCACAACCGTGCCCATCGCGAAAGCAAAACCGTGACTCTCGCGAAAAAAAACAGAAAACGCGTATTTTTTTCCTTTTCCTAGAGGCACGACCGTGACTTTCGCGAAAACACAACTGTGCCTCTCGCTGGAAGCAAAACCATGACTCTCACGAAAGAAAAAAAACAGAAAATGCATTTTGTTTTTCCCTTTCCGAGAGGCATGGCCGTGACTCTCGCGAAAGCACAACCGTGCCTCTCGCGGAAGCAAAACCGTGACTCTCGCGAAAGAAAAAAAAACAGAAAACACATTTTTTTTTGGTTTCGAAAGGCACGGCCGTGACTCTCGCTAAAGCACAACCGTGCCTCTCGCGGAAGAAAAAACGTGACTTTCGCGAAAGGGAAAAAACGCGTTTTTTTCGTGCAATTTTTTTTTCAAATTTTTTTTTGATCGAAAAGGTAAGAAAGACCGGGGGAAAACTGAAATGTCAAAAAAAACTGAAAAAAACCGTTTAACAAGCCGAAAACGCGTGCGGGAAAAAAATCCGAAGAAAGCGTCCAGAGCGCAACACGTGACGAATGGCTGAGAGCGCACCAAATGGTGCTGATCGTTGCGAGGCTCCCGAAGGAGCGCTCGTTAACAAGTTGCTCCCTTATTTGGCGCGTGAGGTGCCCCCAGTCGCGACAGCGCGCACCCTCCAGCTCCGCAGGCCCTGTTGGGCCGGCCCATGCATGGGTGGCGCCCTCCCTGTTTTTATTCTGTTTTTGTTGTTATTTTTACTTTTACTTTTACATTTTATGATTTTTTTTATTCTGTTAGAGTAATTCGGGATTATAACAAGTTCTAAAAATTTAAAAAAATTGCGTACTGATAAAAACACTTCTTGAATTCAAAAAAAGTTTGTGATCTAAAAAATAATGAACATTTTTAATCTTAATTTTTTTTGATAGATATTTATGAGTTTTTCTAATTATGAAGAATATTTTTTTAAAATTTGATGAACAATTTTTGAAGTTGATGAACAAATTTTGTATTCAAGATTTTTTTAAATTGGGAACAAATTTTTAATTCAACGAAATTTTTCTGAATTTGATGATTTGTTTTTTCAAAAAAATGATGAATAAATTGTGAATCTGATGAACATATTTGGAAAACAATGAACAGACATAGAATTGGACGAACAATTTTTAATTTTTTAATTTGATGATTTTATTTTAATTTAGTTGAATTTTTTTATATCTGGTCAACAAAAAGAATGGAATTCGATGAATATTTTCTGAATTGTTTAACATTTGTTTACATGGTTGAACATGTGCTGAATTTGACGAACTAAAAAATGTTGGCGAAAAGAAAAAAATGCAAAAAAAGTGAAAAGGTCAAGAAGAGAAAATATAATAAAAGGAAAACAGAAAAGAAAGTAAAAAAGAAAAAAAGAAAAAGAAAAACTGGCAGAGAAAACATAAAAAGCAAAAAAGATGGTAGGGAATAAACCGTCGATGGGCCGGTCGATACACTGGATCAGGGGCTTGGGGGGTGCGCGGTACGTCGCTCAAGCGCGAGTCTGCTTTTGTGTTGTTTTAGGGGTATAAGCGTGAATCTACTGGGTAGCCGGAGGGTACAATCAGTGCTATCAAATTTTTTTTGCTCCAGCCCCAGGGCGAGCCACGGCTCTTTGAGCCTTGCCATAGCTCCGCCGGTGCAGCCCACTACTATGCCTACCATCGGCCTGAGTTTTTGATTTATTTATATATATTATTCTTATAGATTTTCACTATTATTGTCGGTTTTTCCTTTGATTTTCTTTAGTTCTTGTTTTTCTGTTTAATATCTCTTTGGTTTTATTTGTTTATATTTTCAGTTTTCATAGGTTTATATTTTTTACACATGTTTACTTGTTTAATGCACATTGTAATTTTTTATTATGAATGTGTAACATTTTTTAATATATGTTAAACATGTTTCAAAATACATGATTGACATTTTTTTAAATACATAGCTAACAGGTCGACGTCAATGACATAGGAGAAAGATAGACAATGATGGACATAATCAACTGCAACTGAATTTCATTTCCGTCGACTGAAAATAAGGGACTCCAACAAATAAACCACCACTAGTAGAAAACAGGGCTATGGTCCAGGCCGGCTCAGCCAATTAGTCCTGGTTCAGTCTAGAACTGGGACCAATGTGGGCTTTGGTCCCGGTTCGTGAGCCCAGGGGGCCGGCCGGGCCACGTGGGCCATTGGTCCCGGTTCGTCTGGACCTTTTGGTCCCGGTTGGTGGGACGAACCGGGACCAATGGGCCTCGCTCCTGGCCCACCACCATTGGTCCCGGTTGGTGGCTTGAACCGGGACCAAAGGCTTCCCTTTAGTCCCGGTTCTTGTCATCAACCGGGACCAATGAGGTGCCTATATATACCCCCTCGCGCAAGAGCAGAGCACAGTGCTCTGTTTTTTCTGGCCGAGGGGGAGAGGGCTTTGTGGTGCTCTAGCTCACCTCCTATGCATATGAGATGTTCGATGAAATGCCCGAGCCACACTACTTAAGCTTTCTCCTCTCGAAGCTCGACCTCCAAGCTCCATTTTCCTCGAGATTTGTCTAGATTTAGCGGTTCGTCACGCCCTGTCCCCGTCTTCACCGCCGTCGATCACCCGCGCCGATCTCATCACCGACACCACCGTGGTGAGCCTCTTGTTCTTATCTTCTTTCTGAAAGGAAAAATAATCTTACTTGTATGTTTAGATAGATACTTGTATCATTTTTTTACATTTTTATTGCATCTTATATAGTGCGATGGTTTTGGTATCCGCCCCCGTCGGCCCTCGTCCTGTCTATGATTCGGATTTGGTATGTATATTATCTTTATAACTATTGGTTCATTTATTGTTTATGAAAATTATGCCAACCAACGTGACATAGATTTTATTTATCTACGATGTATGTGAATCGGAAATGCCAACCGACCCTATTGTCGAGAGGTTAAATTTAGCTGAAGAAGAAAACAATTTGTTGAAGGAAAAAATAAAAAAAATTGAGGAGGAGAAGATGATATTGGAGTTGCATGTTGCGGATGTCGTCGATGATCACAAGATCAAGATGGATGCAATGCGCTTGAAGATTAGAAACATTAGAAAATATGCCATTAATACCGAGGCTTGGTATCATTATGCCGTTGGATCAATTGTTACCTTGGTTGCGATTATGATCGCATTTGTTTTCGCATTGAAATGTTTTACATAGTTTCAATGTATGGTTTAATTAATTAGATGCTCTGGAGAGCTATATGTTATTAGATGAGAACTATGTATGCACTTTGGTTTTAATGTGATGATGAACTTCTATTAATTTGGACACTTAGTTATATATAATGCACGCAGATGAACCGGCAATGGATGTACGGTGACAGACACACCCGCGAGTACATTAAGGGCGTGCATGAGTTTCTCGATGCGACTGAGGCAAACAAGCAGAATGGTTTTATGTGTTGTCCATGCACTGAATGTGGGAATACGAGGTCTTACTCTATCCGGAAAATCCTTCACTCCCACCTGCTTTACAAGGGTTTCATGCCACACTATAATGTTTGGACGAGGCACGGAGAAATAGGGGTTATGATGGAAGACGGCGAAGAAGAAGAGTACGATGACAACTATGTGCCCCCTGAATACGGTGATGCTGCAACGGGGGGAGCTGGTGAAGATCAAGAGGAACCATACGATGTGCCCAATGATGCTGCCACGGGTGAAGCTGCTGAAGATCAAGAGGAACCAGACGATGTGCCCGATGATGATGATCTCCGCCGGGTCATTGTCGATGCAAGGACGCAATGCATTAGTCAAAAGGAGAAGCTGAAGTTCGATCGCATGTTAGAGGATCACAAAAAAGGGTTATACCCCAATTGCGAACATGGCAACACAAAGCTCGGTACCGTACTAGAATTGCTGCAGTGGAAGGCAGAGAATGCTGTGGCTGACAAAGGATTTGAGAAGCTACTGAAAATATTGAAGAAGAAGCTTCCAAAGGATAACGAATTGCCCGACAGTACATACGCAACAAAGAAGGTCGTATGCCCTCTAGGATTGGAGGTGGAGAAAATGCATGCATGCCCTAATGACTGCATCCTCTACCACGGTGCATACAAGGATCTGAACGCATGCCCGGTATGCGGTGCGTTGCGGTATAAGATCAGACGAGATGACCCTGGTGATGTTGATGGCGAGCCCCTCAGGAAGAGGGTTCCTGAGAAGGTGATGTGGTATGCTCCTATAATACCACGGTTGAAACGTCTATTCAGAAATGAAGAGCATGCCAAGTTGATGCAATGACAGTGAGAACCGAAAGAAAGATGGGAAGTTGAGAGCACCCGCTGACGTATCGTAGTGGAGAAAAATCGAGAGAAAGTATTGGGATGAGTTTGCAAAGGACCCAAGGAATGTATGGTTTGCTTTAAGTGCGGATGGCATTAATCCTTTCGGGAAGCAGAGCAGCAATCACAGCACCTGGCCCGTGACTCTATGTATGTATAACCTTCCTCCTTGGATGTGCATGAAGCGGAAATTCATTATGATGCCAGTTCTCATCCAAGGCCCTAAGCAACCCGGCAACGAAATTGATGTGTACCTAAGGCCATTAGTTGAAGAACTTTTACAGCTGTGGAATGGAAACGATGTACGTACGTGGGATGAGCACAGACAGGAGGAATTTAACCTTAAGGCGTTGCTGTTCGTGACCATCAACGATTGGCCCGCTCTCAGTAACCTTTCAGGATAGACAAACAAAGGATACCACGCATGCACGCACTGTTTAGATGACACTGAAAGTATATACCTGGACAAATGCAGGAAGAATGTGTACCTGAGCCATTGTCGATTTCTTCCGACCAACCATCAATGTCGAAAGAAAGGCAAGCATTTCAAAGGCGAGGCAGATCACCGGAAGAAGCCCGCCATGCGCACCGGTGATCACGTGCTTGCTATGGTCAATGATTTACACTACGTAATCTTTGGAAAGGGTCCCGGTGGACTAGCTGTTCCGAATGACGCTGAGGGACACGCACCCATGTGGAAGAAGAAATCTATATTTTGGGACCTACCCAACTGGAAAGACCTAGAGGTCCGCTCCTCAATCGACGTGATGCACGTGACGAAGAACCTTTGCGTGAACCTGCTAGGCTTCTTGGGCGTGTATGGGAAGACAAAAGATACACCTGAGGCATGGGAGGACCTGCAACGTTTGCACGAAAAAGACGGCATGCCTCCGAAGCAGTATAAAGGTCCTGCCAGCTACGCTCTTATGAAAGAAGAGAAAGAAATCTTCTTTGAATGCCTGCTCAGTATGAAGGTCACGACTGGCTTCTCGTCGAATATAAAGGGAATAATAAATATGCCAGAGAAAAAGTTTCAGAACCTAAAGTCTCATGACTGCCACGTGATTATGACGCAACTGCTTCCGGTTGCATTGAGGGGGCTTCTACCGGAAAACGTCTGATTAGCCATTGTGAAGCTATGTGCATTCCTCAATGCAATCTCTTAGAAGGTGATCGATCCAGAAATCGTACCAAGGCTAAGGAGTGATGTGGCGCAATGTCTTGTCAGTTTCGAGCTGGTGTTCCCACTATCCTTCTTCAATATCATGACGCACGTCCTAGTTCATCTAGTCGACGAGATTGTCATCCTGGGGCCCGTATTTCTACACAATATGTTCCCCTTTGAGAGGTTCATGGGAGTCCTAAAGAAATATGTCCATAACCGCGCTAGGACAGAAGGAAGCATCTCCATGGGCCATCAAACAAAGGATGTTATCGAGTTTTTTGTTGACTTCATTCCTGGCCTTAACAAGATAGGTCTCCCTAAATTGCGGTATGAGGGGAGACTGACTGGAAAAGGCACTCTTGGAAGAGACTCAATAATATGCAGGGACGGATATTCTTGGTCTCAAGCACACTACACAGTTCTACAGAACTCTACCTTGGTGACCCCGTATGTCGATGAACACAAGAATAGTCTGCGCTCCAAACACCCGGAGCAATGCGACGACTGGATTACATGTGAACACATCAGGACTTTCGGCAGTTGGTTGGAAACACGTCTCAGAGGTGACAACACTGTTTGTGATGAGTTATACTTGTTGTCCAGGGGACCATCTTTGACTGTATTGACTTACAAACGATACGAGATAAATGGGAATACATTTTACACGATCGCCCAAGATCAAAAGAGCACCAACCAAAACAGCGGTGTCCGCTTTGATGCAGCAACCGAGAGCGGAAAGGACACATATTATGGTTACATAGTGGACATATGGGAACTTGACTACGGACCTGATTTTAAGGTCCCTTTGTTTAAGTGCAAATGGGTCAATCTGTTAGGCGGCGGGGTACATGTAGACCCACAGTACGGAATGACAACAGTGGATCTGAAAAATCTTGGGTACACTGACGAACCGTTCGCCCTAGCCAATGATGTGGCATAGGTTATCTATGTGAAGGACATGTCTACCAAACCGAGAAAAAGAAAAGATAAGGAAGCGAATACATCATATGATGAGCCAAAGCGCCACATAGTTCTTTCAGGAAAAAGGGACATCCTGGGAGTGGACGGCAAGACAGACATGTCTGAAGATTATGAAAAGTTTCATGAAATTCCTCCCTTCAATGTTAAGGCTGACCCAAGCATCCTGATAAACAATGAAGATTATCCATGGTTACGGAGCAATAAGCAAATGACACAAGCGAAGAAAAAGTGAAGACTTTCTCCCGCAACTATTATGATGTTACCATGCCAAATTTTTAACAGACGAACATGCTACCATTGTCCATTTTGTACATGCACATGCTATGTGGGTGAAATTATGATACCATCCCAACTTCCAACTTTTTCAGAGTTCATTTGAAATGCTTTCATGTCTTATGGTTCGAAACTTTGATACTTCGAAAGTGATTGTCCATTTTGTACACGAAGTGCATCAAGTTTTTGTCGTAACCCTCTCTACTTTTTGGAACATGCTATGTGGGTGAAATGATGATACCATGCCAACTTTCAACCTTTTCAGAGTTCATTTTGAAATGCTTTCCAATTTCAGAGTCATTTAGCTCAAAGAATGAATTAATAGCAAACAGAATGAACTACAAAACTTTTATGAAAATAAAAACAATCAATTAAAATATTATGTTATGATCAACTAAAATAAAACTATAATATTCTTCAATAGCAAAAAGAATATAATTTTTGTGACCTAAAATCAAACTATAAGTATTTAATTGTAAGTATAAATAAAAAATAAATAGCAAAGAA